>NC_060282.1:785395-829151 GCF_021613505.1 Equus quagga | reverse complement strand
GGTTGGTGCCTGTGCTGGTTCCTGGGGCCGCCATAACCAAGTGCCACAAACTGAGGGCGTGTGGGGAGGTTGGTGCCTGTGCTGGTTCCTAGGGCCGCCAAAACAAAGTGCCACAAACTGGGAGCCTTACGACAACAGAAATGTTTTCTCTCACAGTTCAGGAGGCCAGAAGTCTAGCATCAAGGTGTTGGCAGGGTCACGTGCTCTCTGAGACTCTGGGGAGAATCCTTCCATTCTCCCCTGGTGTCTGGAGGTGGTCGTCCATCCTTGGCATCTTGGCTTGTGGCTGCATCACTCCAGTCTCTGGCTGTGCCGTCACTGTGTGTCTGTGTTTCTCCTCTTCTTACAAGGACACAGTCATGTTGGATTTAAGGCCTACCCTACCCCACTGTGACCTCATCTTAACTAATTACATCTGCAAAGACCCTATTTCTGAAGAAGGTCCCATTGTGAGGTTCTGGGAAGGACGTGAATTTGGGGCACACTGTCCACCCCAGTACCGTCCTGGAGTCCTGCACTTGGTCAGTGTGTTTGGGAGCGTGTCTTGCAGGCCATTGTGGGATTTCAGGAGGGGCAGGCATGCAGATGTAGGGTGTTGCAAGTGAGTCTGTGTGGCCGTGGCCCACAGCTGCTTACACTGTGGCATCATCGTAGCTCTGCAGCACTTCAGCGAGAGCACCCTGGAGTATCTGGCCAACCTGGACCAAGCCCCTGACCCCACGGTCAGGAAGGATGCCTTTGCCACCGACATCTTCAGTGCCTACCACATCCTCTTTCACAACTGGCTGCAGAGCCGTGAAGCCAAGGTATGGCCTGTTCAGTCTGTTAAGAACCTGTGGTCTCACCTTGCTGGCCACTCTGTCCCACCCCAAGCCTGGCCCACCACCACGAGGGCCCACTCCAATCACCTGGGCCTCTTCTTCTGTCTTCAGGCTCTCGGTGGGGAACGATTTGGCAGGGAGGGGGATGGAGCCCTGGAGTCTACACGTGTCCCTCCCCCCCCGCCCCCACTGCTGGTGCCCTGCACTCAGGAGGTGGGGGTCTTGTCAAGGAGTGGGGGTGCCTTGTGCAGGGTCTCACCTGCAGGTCCCCATAGGGTATGGCTTGTTTGCTGAGACCTAGTTGCTGTGGACACACCCTTCCTGCCGCCAGCCTACTCTGCCCTGAGGCCTCAGCACTGCCTGGGGGAAGAGCTGAGCCATGATGACAGCATGGTGGATGGGTGTCTCCTGCATAGGCCCTGTGGCCTGGCCCTTTAGGACCCCCTGGTCACGTGATAACCTGGGTTTACTCACTTCCTGTCCTGGGTTCTTGGTGAATGGGCTCTTTGCTGTTCTGTCCCGTGTTGACTGTGAGCATTGCTGAGCTGGTTTGGAAATTAACACCATGTCACTGTCTCCTCTCAGCTCCGGCTTGCTGTGGTGGAGGCCCTGGGGCCCATGAGTCACCTGCTGCCCAGCGAGAAGCTGGAGGAACAGCTCCCCAAGCTCCTGCCCGGAGTCCTCGCTCTCTACAGGAAGCATGCTGAGACCTTCCACGTGTCCAAGGTGCATGCCCGTGTGCTGTGGCCTGTGCAGAGTTTAGTCCACTGTCCGATATCAGAGGACCCGTCTCAGACAGGAAGGTGTAGGCACCCAGCAGAGAGTAGCCCTGAGAGCTTTTCAGATTCAGTGGTGGATGGTGTCAACTCTAAAAATAAACAGCTAGTTATTTTACCAGCAAAATAAGTTTATTTGGGAATGGCCAAGGAATTGGAATTTGGGACACACAAACTATGGTGAACCATAGGCAAGTCCAGAGAACAGAGGAGGGGAGCGTTCTTTTATAGAGGAAAAGAGGAAGTTGGGAGGGGCTATTCTGAATGAAAATTCATTGGAAGAGAGTGAGAGTTTGGGTTGTGGCAGTTTCTCATTGGCTGGGTTGATGCTGGGCAAAGAGAAAATCTTCCTTCCTCTTGCTGAGGTATGTAAAGTAAGCTTCTTCCTGCTGAGGTATGTAAAGTAAGCTGACAGTGATACATATTTGAGAGCTCCCCGATCAGGGCATCCCAGCTTCATTTTGAATGAGGTTTTCCCTTATTCATTTTCACATTTACCCATCTTGATCAAAATCTTTCCTTGAAAGCATTGCTGATGAAGAGTCAGGTTTTCCACATTTGGTGGTTTTGTCCCTTGGTGCCAGGAATGATCTTTCCTGGTTGTCATGTCCCACATTGGAGGGCAAGTAGACAGACTGGAAAATAGTGAGGCCACATTTAAGTAACAAGGAAGGGTGGAAGCGAGAACTCTCAGACATTTCCCATCTAAAGTCTATATCTTATCAAGGTTGTAATCATTGGAGATCATCTCACAGTGCTGAGCTATCATCACCCTATTGGATATGTTGTTTCTACAAAGATTTGACAGGTAGCAGGTACAAAGCTTAAAAATAATTGTAGAAAGCAGAATTGAAAGTAATATGACAAATCTAGTTTGCATGATGGTTCTACACCAGGAACCCAAACCTGAAGGTAACCAGCTAAATAGGTCGAAAGACCAGGGGTCATCAGGTGAAATTTGTTGTAACCAGTGGACTCATTTCCTGATCTTGTGTAACTGAGTTTCTACCTCTTCAGAGGCATTTATCTATGTGCAGCAGGTGGTATTTCCTACTGCACCAATGCTTCCTTTTTCAGCAAATAGGTAATCAAGTGCTTTGTCCAAAGCAAATTTAGCTAGTGAGTCCAGTGATTGTTGTTGAGCTGCCACTGGTCTGGCTGTTGAATGGGCTAGCTCTCCTAATGTTAGAGAGAGATTTCTGATCATGCATTCATCGGCACTTACCCTGACCCAGGAGAGAAAGGCTCTCCTAATGGAGGCAAACCCAGAGTCACGTCTGTCTCCCGCAAGTTCTTGTTTAAGGTAGCTCTGGAGGCTTAATGGGGTGGACCGATGGGAGGCCTAAGATCTTTTATGGATGCTGACAGGGACAGTTAAATGTCCCAGTAAGCATTGACCTCCAATTTGCCAGCTATCTAAACATTCATATGCCCATGGGAAATGCCATCCACCGCAGACAAAAATGATACCAGGTGGGGCACAGAGGACTCCAGCTAAAGTCTGGCTATCCATAGATCCATTAGCTGGAATTTCCTGATTGACCCTTTCAAGCCAATGATCAGAGGGGTTGGGATGACATTCTGTGAGATGCCTTCCCGTCCAAAAGGAGTGTTTTCTAAAAGCCTCACAAAGAGGAGTTAGCCCGTTTGTTTTGCAGGGGAACAGATCATGTTTAGGTAAGGGAAAGAATGTAGGGGAGTGAAGTTTGTGCTGTTAGCAAAAGTGGAGCCAGTCACAGTTATGACTGGGGAGAGGTTGGAACAAGGTTCAGAAACATCAGGCTGTAACAGCTGACTCGATAGGTTACACCTGCAGGCTTGTGGGCATCATCGACAGTGACATTTGGGACTAAGGAGAAATTGGTTACAGACAAGACCAAGGGGTCTCTGACGTCATGAGCAGATCTGAGCTTCTGATGACAGATCTGACATTCAGAAAGGTTTCCCCCTTTTGCAGTAGATTGGGAAATGCAGATAACAGCATTGTTTTTCCAAAAAGAGGGAGAAAATAAGGTGAGAAGCAACAGTTGGAAAAAAGTGTACAGACCTGGTGCGATCATCTTAGGAAAACTGTCCACTTCAGCTGTCATCTACTTCAACTCCTGGCAATCTTTGCTTTCAGGTCACCAGTTGCAGGCCCAGTCAGGGTTTGGTGCTTTCTTTAGATGTGACACGTGGATCCAAGAGTCTCTTCCCTGGAGGTTGGCAGCACAAGGGTTGGTTAACAGTACCTGATAGGGGTCTTTCCAATGGGATTGAAGAGAGCCTTTCTGGAGGTGTCTTTTCTAATAGACGAAATCCCCGGGTTATAACAAGTGATGCTTAAGGTCTTTTTCTCCTGGGAGCACGCTGTAAAAGGATTGCTCTATCAAAGCACGGTTATTTTCAACAGAAGCATAATTAGGCCTTTACAATATTGAAATATATCTCTTCTTATTGGCTGTGGATTAAAAGAAGCAGGAGCCAGGTGCATTGGACGTCCAGTGATTAGCTCAAAGGGTGAGAACTTACATGGGTTCCAAAAAGGGTGGATCTGAGCTTTAGAAGGACTGATGGCAGTACCAGTGGCCAGGGTGTTTGAAGGGGATCTGCAGGTTTTCCCAGTTGAGTCTGAGGGTACCATTAGTACGTTTCACTAGGCTTGAAGATTGAGGGTGGTGCGCACAGTGAAAACGCTGTAGAGCTGGCTGGACAGTAGAGACTTGTCGAAGCACTCGACTGGTGAGGTGAGTTCCCTGGTCACTGTGAACTTCATGGGAGGTTCCCCAGGTGAGGACAATGTTTTCTAATAAAATTTTAGCTACAGAAGGGGCAGTAGCCTGTCTGCAAGGGAAAGCTTCAGTCCAGTGAGAAAACATGCAAACCATGACTAAAACATATTTATGTCCATGAGACGGGAGAAGCTGAGTAAAATCCACTTGCTAAACCTTGAATGGTCCGTTGGATAATTTAGTTTCCGTGGGCGGTACAGACAGGTTTCTCAGGACTGTATTTTGGGCAGGTGGGGCAAGCAAGGTAAGCACTTTTTGTGACCTTGTTAATATTTCCCCACCAGTGTGGGGAAGGGTATCATTTCATCAGTAGACGGATGATTTAATGCATGTACAGTGGCCAGCAGTAGGAATTTGAGAGTCTCTGGCAGGACTGGATTAGTATTTGGCCCAAGACAGAGTTCTCTCTTTTTCTCAAACCACCAGTTATTAGGTTTCCAATATTGCTTTTCCTTTTCTGGGGCCAAGTCTTGGGCATCTCTAGTCAATTTTTCTAGGTTATCATTTGGGGGAACATCTCTTTGGACCATGACAGAGGTTTGTTATTGGTTCTTTTGAGAGCAGCGTTCTTGGCAGAAGTATCAGTCAGGTGGTGTCTTCAGCTTCCAGAGAGTTAGTGGAATGCCCAGGGACCCTAATAATAGCCAAAGTGGCAGACAAGAGTATGCCATCTAATAATCTCTGGACGTAACAGCCATCTTTAATTTTATCCCTGCTGGAAGTAAGGAAGTCTCTCTGTTTCCATAGCATTCCAAAGTCAGGAGCTACTCCAAAGGCATATCTATTGTCAGTATAGATATTTGCTTGGCCAAAATGTTATATGGATATGTAACATATAAACATCTAGTTTTATCCTTAGCCAAAATGCAGGCCTGAGTAAGAGCGTATAATTCAGGGAGGTAGTCGAGGGCAAAGGTGCTGCCTCAGTGGCTTCAAAAGGAGTTGCAGAAGCCTGCCCTGCATGATATTTACCATTTTCACCCTTTGAATAACAACCATTGGTAAACCACAAAAAGTCAGCGTTATCCAAAGGAGTTTCCCGTAAGTCGTCACAGGGTCAGGAGGTGGTCTGTCAGTATTAAGCAGCTGTGAGGGGTTTCGTCAGTGGGAGGGGAGGAGTAGCAGGGTTAATGTTGTTACAGTGAGTCACATGAGAAGCGGTTAGCAAGAGGCTGTCATAGGAGGTGAGATGACTGGTTGAAAGGTTGAGTGCAATGAGAGTTTCAAAGGGCTTCTACCACACGGGGTACAAGAATAGTTAGTGGGACCCCATGGCTATTTCTTTGGTGGCCTCAACCAAGAGGGCAGTAGCAGGAATGGCTCTGAGGCAAGGGGCGTATCTTCATGCCACAGGGTCTAGCTACTGACTGTAGGACCCTGTGGGGCGAAGGTGATCTCCGTGTTTTGGGGTGGGTACTCTGAGAGCGTTTCCTTCCTCATATATGAAGAGGAAAAAGGGGAGTTGCTAGGGTGTCCAAGGGCAGGAGGATTTATCAAGCTTTCCTTTAAGGTATTAAAAACTAGGTCATCCTGATCTTCCCAAGTAATAGGGTCAGATTTGGTGTTCTTTAGTAACGTATATAAAGACCGGGCTGTGAGAGAAAAGTTTGGAATTCAGTTCCCACAAAAGCGAGCCAACTCGAGAAAACCTTGTAGTTGTTTGCTTTTAGGTTTGGGGAAATTCAGGATGCCATGAAGCCTGTCTGGATGTAGGTGCAGCCCTTGTTCTGAGATCAGGTGCCCTAAATAACGAACTTGAGTCTGAAAAAATTGCACCTTCTCTTTAGAAACTTTATGGCCCTTTGAGGCTAAAAGCTTTACAAGGTGGATGCTGTCTTAGAAGCCTGGGAAGGTGAGCAGAGAAGCAAGTCGTCTACATATTGTAATAAAGTAGAGCCTCCAGGAAACTTTATATCATCTAAATCAACTTTTAAAGTTTGGGAAAAGTAATAAGGACTTTCGGTAAAACCCTGAGGCATCACTGTCCAGGTGTATTGTTTTTCTTCCCAAAGCTTTATCCACTGGGGTGCTAAAAAAGGGGCTACGTAAATCACTCCCAGTGAAGAATTTGCTTTCGGTGGGGATAGAGGCTAATAAAGTATGGAGATTGGGGACAGTGGGGTGACAATATTGTTTATGGCTCAGAGGTCCCAGACAAACCTCTATCCGTGGTCATTCAGTTCCCTCACAGGCAAAATAGGAGTATCGCAGGGACTAGTACAAGGGATAATGAGGCTGGGCCTTATAGTCTTCCATTATCGGCTTCATGCCCTGGAGGGCCTCCTTATTTATAGGGTATTGATTAATTCTTGGGAGAGGCTTGGAGAGATCTAATTGGATCTTAATAGGAGGTGCGCTGTGGATTCTCCCGATATCAGTTGAAGATTTTCCCTATCATGAGCGTGGTAACTAGTCCATTAGGGACAAATAATTAGTGTCCTTAGAATTAGCTTCAGTCATGTCTGAGACAGAGCAAATAAAAGATGTTGAAGAGTCATTGGATTCACCTAGTTGGCTATTTTGGTTGCTGCTGTCAAATACTAGAATTATTTCCCCCTTTCGAGAGAAAGAAATTCCAGCATGATATTTTTCTAAGAAATCTTGGCCCAATAAATGAATAGGGGTGGGGGAGCTAAGGAGAAAGGGTGGGTACCTCTTAAGGGGGCCCAAACAGAAGGGAATAGGTTTAGAGACAGGGATCTGTTGAGGTTTTTTTGAGACGCCCACCATTTGAACTGTCTTAATACTCCAAGACAGAGGCTGTTTTATAACAGTGGTTGAGCACCAAGAGTGTAGCTCCAGTGTCAGTAAGGACAGAGAGAGATCCATTCCCAATATGGAGAATGCTTTCTCCAAGTCGATTAAGGAGAAAGATTGGGAGGAGCCCTGTGGTTCTGGAGTCCTGCCGTTGGAGATTAGGAGGGCTGTTAGAGGCCTGAAAGCTCCTGGAGCACTTGGGCTCGTAGCAGTCTTTCTTCCAGTGCCCTGGCTTTCTGCAATAATGGCAGAGATCAGGAGGGTTTTGGTTTTGTTTAGGGGCCTCCATTTGTTGAAGTTGAAAATTAAGGATTTTAGTGGTCTTCCTTTTAATTGAATCATTTAGGATGTAGGCAAGCTGGTTTGCTAAATTAACAAATTTGGAGTGGATGTCATTTCCCATTCCATTCTGGTCCTTTAAACTAGAAGAGAAAGATCCTGGTTCATCCCATTAATGAACAAAGAGTTAAAGGCTACCTGAGTGGGTTTTACTTCCATGGGAAGGCCAGAATTTTCCTTAAAAACAATCTGAAGTCGATTGTAATAGTCATGAACAGGTTCACGAGGGTTTTGAGTGCAAGCCTGAATTTTGTTCCAATCAACAGCCTGGGGAAAAACTTCTGTAATTGTTCAATGAAGATGTTTAGCAAGTGTTTGGGCATCCTACCAATAGTTAGAATTCTGTTTCTCTAAATTCCTTTCAGGATTTTCCTATCAGGGAAGTTTTATCCAGTGTTGGGCCTGACCTTGAGTGACAAACATGTGGACTAATTGATATAAATCTGAGAAACCAGACTGATAAGTTTGAATGTTAAATTCTTCAGCAGATCTATGGGCATCCTCAGTTACTTTGGGGAAACCTTTGACTATGGCTTATAATTCAGCTTTAGACCAGGGAATATAAGAAATTAGGGGCTTGGTGATTTGGACCCTTGGAAGGCCTGACTTTAAAGGGGCGACTTTTAATGGGTTTGGGAGAGGAGGGAGTGGAGAATCCCCTTCCCTCTAAATTCTAGAGGTGGAGGTAGAGCTTCTTCCTTTGAGCCCTGGCAGTCGCCCACAGTCAGCCAGAGGTCGGGCCTGGGGGCTTGAGGTGGGACTGACAGCCCTTCTCTTCCCTGTCCTGAGCAGAGCCTGGGCCAGATCCTTGAGGCAGCTGTGAGCGTGGGCAGCCGCACGCTGGAGGTCCAGCTCGACTCACTCCTGGCTGCTCTGCATGCTCAGGTAGGCTGGGGGCAGGAGTGGGCTGCTGGGAGGGTGCACCAGGGGGTGGGGTGAGTTCACTGGAGTGGGGCTCCAAGGGGAAGAGCTGCTGGGGGTGGGCACTTTGAGGGGAGCATGCTGCCGGTGGGGCAGGGTAGAGGCAGACCCTGGTGCTGCTTTGCTGGGGCCCTCCATGTGAAGGTGCCTGCTGAGGGTACAGGGAGCTAGAGCCCGGGTGGGTGGTCCAGCCAGGTGGGCCTGAAATGCTGGGTGTTCCCTGAGTTGTGTGGGTGTGGCTCTCGGTGATGCAGCCACTTTGTCTTCTGCTCAACAATGGCTCGTGCAGTGTGACACAGGAATCCCCAACATGGAAGTGGCAGGAGCAGGCAGCCAGCAGGGCAGAGGTGTCTGCACTGGGTGTGGGTCCCTAGGGGACTGAGCGCAAGCCGAGCAGAGAAGAGGCCGGGGCAGCTGTGAGCAGGAGCCAGCAGAGGGGCTGTAGGAGGTGGGCGAGGGGAGAGGTCTGAACACTACTGGAGAAGGGGCTTGGGGGAGGCTTATCAGCTGTGCACGCCGCTCCCCCCCAGGTCAGATGAGAGGTGGGGAGGTCTAGGGATCCCGGGGCAGGTGGGTGGAGCGGTGAAGATGTGAGTCCAGTCCGTGAGACTTTCTGAGCGAGAAAGAAGAGGAGCAGAAAGCTGGAGAGAGTGGGAGCAGGTGGCTCTTTGGAAAGAAAAGCAGAGAGGTGTGGATTTACTTCTTTGCTTTACGCCACTGGGGCGTCTCTGGGCCTGCGGCTCCTCCCAAACCAGCTGCAGTGTCAGCCTGGCCCCACAGACCTGCTGGCCCCAGGCGTTCCCGGCTGCACACACAGGCTTCCCCTCAGGACCTTGGTCCCAGACAGGGGCAGGGGAGGGGAGGGCTACGGTAGAGGGATTCCACAGCAATTTAGGTTGTGAACTATGGTAAAGTACTTGAAAAACTGCATGAAATGGATGGACTCCTAGAAAAAACTTAAAACATCAAAATTGGCAGGAGAAGAAATAGAGAACTTGATGAAACCAATAAAGAGTTGGAAATAATATTCCAAGAATTTCCTTCTTTAAAACAAACCAAGGACTCACAGGGTTTTAAGGTTCAGTTTTGTCAACTTAAAAGCAAATATGCCACTTATTTTATCTCAAAATGGGTTTACTTGAGAGTGGCCAAAAGAATTGTAATTCAGGATATGCATGCAATGGTGAACCACAGACAAATTTGGAAAAGGAAGGAGGGAGCTGCTTTTGTGGAGAAAAAGGAGAGGGAGGGGCTGTCCTAAAGGAGAGTCCATTGGGGAGAGTGACAGTGCAGGGCGGCAACGCCTTCTCATTGGCCGAGCTGTTGAGGGGTGGGAGAGAAATCTTCCTTCAGGAGGAAAATAGTGTTCCTTGGGACCCAAGATGCAGGCGTCTGTCTCTTCCTGTTCAGTGTATTGATGACAGGTGATAGGGTGTGAAAGCGCCCCCTACAGGCCCTCCCAATTCCAATTTAGTTAAGATTTCTTTTATTAATTTCTACAGTTCTACCAAACTTTTGAGGAACAGTTAATTTCTGTCCTATATTGGTGGATTTAGAGATCAGAAAAATATCCAGAGCTGCCTGATTGATTTCTGTGAGGCTAGTCTTGATTCTAAATCCAAGTCAGGACCATACAAGAAAATCTAAGTATATAATTATGGGGATAGATGTGAGGATCCTGTACACAGTAAAGCTAACTGACCCAACACTATACTCTCAAAACATGAGGTGCAGTAGCGCTCAGCCTAGGAAGCTGGAGCAGAGCCCTGTGGCCAGCACCTCCACCTTACCAGGCTTGTTCAGCAGTGAGAAGCTATCATCACCAAAATAGATTAGGGAAGATATCCTCTGGTCCCAGTTGATGCAGAAAAAGCTTTTGATGAAGTTCAGCACCTATTTCTTGTTAGAACTCTTAGCAGCTGGGATTGGGAAGGAACTTCTGTAACTTGATCAAGTTTACTCACCCAGACCCTCAGCGCATGTCAGGATAAATGGGAAACAGGCACATTCCCTCTAGGGTCAAGAGTAGGAAGAACTCCCACTCTCACTGTTAGTGGGGTCCAGATCCAATTCTATAAAGAACAAACCAGAAATGAGGGAGGCACAAGGCCTGGGAGAGAGGACAGGACTGTCTTTCATCATTGCCCACCACCCGCCCTCGGGACCTGGTCCCTGCTGTGTGCTTCTCTAGGGCACTGACCTCCTTTTAATACGCTCAGTAACTGATTGCTTGTTGCTTGCCTCTCCCCTGCTACAGTGGATACTGCATGAGGTTTGGGTTTTGTCAGTTTTGTTCACTGCTATGTCTCAGCACATAGAATAGTGCCTGTCACTTGTAAGCACTCAATAAATATTTGTTTTATGGATGGTTGATTCTTCATCTAAAAATTCACTCATGTCTGAACTGAATCAGTACACAAACATTAGAACTAATAATAAGTTCAGCAAGGTTGCCAGCTACGAGACCAACCTATAAAAATCAACAGCATTTTTCTACACCAGTAGTGATCAACTAGAAAGTATAAACAAATACCATTTACAATAGCAACAGAAACTTATGAAGCATCTGGGAATTAACCTAACCAAGAATGCCTGAGCTCTCTATGGAGGAAAAGTTTACAACTTGAAAATATAACAGTGAGAAAAAATGAGAGATGTAGCACAATATCATTTACTTAATATCAAAATGATTGCATGAAACAACACACGTGCACAAATTGTAAAAACAAAGAATGATTATCTATGGGATGGGGACGGGAGTGGAGAATGGTTTAAAAGGAAAATGTAAATATATGACAGCTGAAAAGGTGGAAAAAATGTGATATTTCCTCTTCTTTGAGCTGTCCATTCATATCTTTTGTTTTTCTATTGGGTTTTAGGTGTTTTTCATATTGGTCTGTAGCAGTTATTTATAGTCTTGTATCATATGTGTATAAATTCTTGTTCCTACTTTGTCCTTTATTTTTTGGCTCTGTTTATGATATTTTTGCCATGCAAAATTATTTAATTTGTGCATCATCATTTATCCATCTTCTATGTTATAGTTCAGGTTTTGTTATACTGAGAAAAGCCTTTTGAATTCCACCGTTATTTTTCAGAACCTCCCATTTTCCTTTTTCATTTTATTGTTTAATCCATCTGGAATTTATTTTATGGAAAGAGTAAGAATCTAATTTTATCTCTTTTCAGAGGACTACCCATTTGCATTGGTTATCTATGCCGTGTAACCAATGACTCCAAAACTTAGCACCTTAAAGTAGCAACCGTTTATTATCTCACAGTGTCTATGGGTCAGGAATCCAGGGGCCCCTCGGCTGGATGGCTCTGGCTCGTGGTCTCATGTGTTTGCAGTCACACGTCATCTGAAGGCTCCGCTGGGGCTGGAGGATCTGCTTCCAAGGTGGCGTCCTCCTGTGGCTGTTGGCGGGAGACCTCAGTTCTTTGCCCCGAGGCGCTCTCCATAGGCTGCTTGAGTGTCCTCACACATGAGTGAGTGATCTGATGTAGCAGGCAGGAAGCTGTGGTGCCTTTTATGACCATATTAGGTCTTTACAATGGAAATAACAAGGAGCTACCTGGGAAGCTGGAGCAGAGCCCTGTGGTCAGCACCTCCACCTTACCTGCTTCCTCACAGTTCTCTGAGAACTGGCAGATTCCAGGTTGGGGCGGAGCCTGTGTTCTGGTGACGCTCTGTACTGTTGGTCATCTCTTCTGGCTCATAAGATGGACTCTAGTGAGGAGTTGCCTTAAGGCCCTTTGCCCAGAAGCCCTGCTGGAGTCCTTTGCCATGAGCCTGAGGGGTGAGTGAGGACTGGGATGCTATCCTGGGGCTCAGCCCTGGTGAGTGTGGGGGGCTTTAGTGTCACTCAACATGCAGTGGAACCCACATACACCTGCGACCATCCTCAGGTTCACTTTTACCAAAGCAAGTTTTTAAAAGTTATTTTGAACGAATTAATTCTAGGTGTTTTGATTTCCAGTGCTTTCCAAATTGTAGAGATTAGTGGTTTCCAGCCTGTGCCCAAGAGTGTATGCCCAGGGAAGCGGGAAACTGTCTCCTTTCTCATAAAGAAGTGTCCCTTGGGAATTTGTTCTCCTGGCTGCTGGTGGGAAGGGTAAGGTGTGGAAGGAGCCAGGACTCTTCCTTTGAGATGTGAGGGTCAGCTGCGTGTGCTGCTGTCTGTCTCCCCTCCCCAGCTGCAAGGACGTGGGCTGAGGTCCCTGAGGCGGCCTCTAATCACAGGGGTGAGTGTGTCTGTGCAGCCAGCTGGGAAAGGGCCAGAGAGATCTGCACCTGCAGGGTCAGCTGCCTGCCGTGGTGGTTGAGGTAGAAGCCTGGAGCCCTCGGGAGTCTGCTCTGGCCCAGCATCTTTAGGAGCACCTGCCCTTTCCGCCAGCCTGGCTGGGCCCAGGGTGGCAGTGCCATCCCCCGTAACCTCTTGTCTTCTGTCCCCTGGAGCAGGTTTGTGTGCCTGTGGAGTCATCAAGCCCAGTGGTAATGAACAACCAGAAAGAGGTGCTGCGCTGCTTCACAGTGCTGGGTAAGAGAGGCCAGGCAGCCTCACACCTGGAGGCCGTCAGTGGACACACGTTTCTGCACTCGCCGTGGAGGCTGATGAACCGCTTCTGTATAAGGGATGGTGGCAGCTTTGGGTGTGGGTTGGGGGAGAGAAGGCCTCTTTGTCCACTTCTGTCTGGGCCTGCATGTGACCCTACGGACCTCACAGCCGAGAGCTGGCTGGGCCGCAGCCCTGAGCGTCCATCCTCCCCGGCTCCCGGTTTTCCAGGTGCAGGCAGTGAGCCAAGGACAGATCATGACAATTTTTGATGTGTGCTTGCCCTGCAGCTTGCTGCTTACCTGACCGCCTGCTGTCCTTCCTGCTACCCAAGCTGGACGCCAGCAATGAGAGGACCCGTGTGGGCACCTTGCAGGTCCTGAGGCACATCATCAACTCGGCCGGTGAGTGGCCAGTGTAGAGCACTGCCTGAAAAAGTTAGATATTGTCCATCTTTTAGGTGAAAAGGAGCATCTTGCTTTGAGTTCTTTAAAAGATTTTCCTAACTTTCTATTTTGCAAAATTGCAAACTTTTTGAAAAGTTGCAAGAGTAGTACCTGTCTGCTCAGCAGCAGATGTCCATCACCCATGTTTGCCTTTGACAGCGGGCTGCAGGCACTGGGACACTGCGCCCCTGCTCCCAGGCCGGGCGTTTGCCACACGCCCGCTAGACTGAAGGCTCAGTTTCGCAGACGTGTCACACGTTGTCTGTTACCGCTGCCCCCGCTGTGTGGGGTCCAGTTGAAGGCACACATTGGAAGAGTTGAGGCCAGTTGTTCTGCAGAAGGCCCCTCAATATGTATGTCTGATTATTTCCTCACAGTTAGATAGAAGGTTTCAGGTTTCCTGTTTTGAAGGCTAATTAGCAATAAGCTTCAGCATTTTTCACACCTGAGTTTGTGTTTTTCGGCGAGTCTTGTTCAGTAAACAATGGCCATGGGCCACACTGGGCCTGTAGCCTGCGAGCTAAGAATAGTTTTTACATGGTAACGAGCTATGAAAGGAAACAAAGAAGAATATGGGACATGTGGTCCTTGGAGCCTAAAATATTTTCTTTCTAGCTCTTAATGCAACAAATGTGCCTGTCCTGTGAGTTTCGCTCCAGGTCAGTTCCAGGTTGCAAACAGCGTCTGTAGAGATGGGGCAGCTTACGGAGTTCAGGAATGATGAAGCAGCATCTTGGGAAGGGCGGAGACAAGGGAAGACAGTAGCAGCTTGGACCATGGCCCAGCTTGTGCCATGTAGCCGGGAGTGTGGAGCCATCAGCACACTGGCTCCCTGGGGAGGCGCCTCAGACGCGGAGGGTGGCAGCCGGCAGACAGAAAGCAGAGCCCCTAGGCAGCCTCTCATGTGAGGTGCCATGGCAGTACTCTCCCTGCTTCACGGACGAGAAACCGGGGAGGGGAGGGTAAAGGGAGTTGCCTGCACCACTCCTCTGGGAGTGGCTGAGCGGCATTTGAGATGGAACCTGGGGCAGCCTCGCCTTCATTTTCTCCTTGACTTGCTGTTTCCTTTTGCTAGAGATGCTTGTCTCCATGCGGAAGGTCAGCATTTGTGCGCAGTAACTAATCCTGCCTGCCTGCCTTTGTTAATTCTTCCATTGCATTTGTGTTTCCGAAGTCATTTCAGTTGACCTGTGTTTCATTTTTTCCTTTAAGTTCTTTCTCTATGTATTTACGTACATATATATGTGTGTATACACAAAGAAATAGATGTTTGAGTAGTAAGTAGTCCAAAAACATGCTTTTTCACACTCTAGTACATCTTAGAGAACTTATAATCTCAGCACTTGTAGATCTGTCACGTTTTGTTGTTTCTATTCTGAAGTGTAACACATATACAGAAAGTGCACACATTTTAACTGTTCAGCTCAATGAGTTATCACAAAATAAATCCTGTGTCCGCCACCCTGTGAAGAGTAGAACACTGACGCACCCGGAAGCCGCCCCCAGGCGCCTCCCACAGGGAGCCCCCAGCTGACTTCTGACAGCAGAGGGCAGTGTTGCTGTTTTGGGCGTTTAAATAGCATTGTAGAGTGTATTGTTTTGTATCCTTCAATATTGTTTGTGAAATTTATACATATAGTGTGGGTCCGTCATCTTCCTTTCTGTGAAGTACCCCAGTGAGTATCTCCTACTGTCTATCCGTTCTAGTGGTGACGGGGAGACGGCTGCTTCCAGTTTTTTACTGTTATGCGTAAGGCTCCTGTTAACAGTTTTCCTGTGCCCGTTCAGTCAGTTGTGTACCTAGGAGTAGAATTTCGAGTCATAAGGTTGCATGTGTTCAACTTTGGTAGATAAAACCATTTTATTTTCTGAAGTAGCTGTTTGTACCCCGTGCCTTACACCTCACAAGCAGCGTGTGAGCCTCGTGGCTTCATGCCCTTGCCACACTTGTTAGTCGTCACTTTTAGCCACTGTGGTGAGTGTGCTATGGTATCTCATTTTGGTTTCTAAAAATTAAAAGATATTTATTTTGACTTACAATGAGAAATTCATTAATAGCTTGTTGATCTATCAGAAGTCTCCTTAAAAAATATTTTTCCTTGATGGCAACCAGGTTTTATTCTTTCTTTTTCAATTTTACTGCAATATAATTGACATATAACATCGTGTAACTCTAAGGTGTACAACCAGGTGGATGACCCAGCCTGTCCCCTAGCAGGGGCAGCCTAATCAGAACTCCCCCTCCCCACCCAGGCCTTGTTCATCACAGGAGCTGCTCTGTCCTAAGTGCAGGCTGTGTCTGAGCTCCTGTAACCCTCCGGGCACCCACAGGAAGGCGCTGTAAGAGTAGGTGAGGCCAGTGAGGCTTGGTCAGGTTAGCAACACCCCCAGGCCTCGCATCAGCACAAGGTGGCGGGTTGTTTTTGCCTGGATGCCCTTACTTTTTTATTCTAAATCCAGAAATTTTATTGACACGGTTGGCTGTCCTGGGGTGATATTTTTCCCCAGGTATGTGGAGTGCTGTTTTAATATGTAGTTTCAAATCTTATTTTATCTCAGAAATTTTTTTTAAATTATAGTATTTCAATATTCCACTGTTTCAGAATTCTTCTTTGAAACTCCCTGTTATATGTGTATTGTGTCGCCTCTGCCTATCTTCTGTACTTTTTAAATCAAATCTTTTAAAGTTTTTTGGCCTCCAGTCATATTTTTCCTGGAGTTTCACTTTCTAATATTGAGAATAAGTTACATTTAGTGAAATGCACAAATCTCAATTGTACAACTTGGTGACATTTTATACCTTGTTCACCCGTATGACCATTACTCAAATCAAATTGTGGAACTTTTCAAAAACCCAAAAAGTTTCCTTGTACTTTACTTTCAGACAACAGCGACCCCAACCTAGGAAGTAACCACTTTTCTGACTTCTGTCACAATAAATTAATTCTATCTGTTCTTGAATTTTGTGTAAATGAATTTACTATAGTAGGTAAACTTTTGTGTCTTCTTTCGCTAAGCATAATATTTTTGAGATTCATACATGTCGTGTGTATCAGTTCATCCTTTTTTATTGCCAAGTAGTATTCCATTACCTTTTATGAATAAAAAATATATTTTCGTTAATGGACATTTGGGTTGTTTCCAGTTATTGACTATTATGAAGAAAGCTGCAATGAACATTCTTGTACAAATCAATTCGTAGGCATGTGCACCTGTTTCTCTAGGTGTGGAATTACTGGGCCATAAGAAGATAGATGTATGTTGAATATTATCAGAAACTGCCAAATAGTTTCACAAGGTATCATACTATTTACATGCTCACTTATCATGCATGAGAATTCCAGTTGCTCCAACATCCTTGCCAACTCTTGACATTTCCATCTTTCTAATTTTAATCTTTTTGGTGGGTGTGTAGTGGTATTTCACCATGGATTTTTTTTTTTTTTTTTTTTGAGGAAGATTAACCCTGAACTAACTGCTGCCAATCCTCCTCTTTTGGCTGAGGAAGGCTGGCCCTGAGCTAACATCCATGCCCATCTTCCTCTACTTTGTACGTGGGATGCCTACCACAGCATGGCTTTTGCCAAGCAGTGCCATGTCCGCACCTGAGATCCAAACTGGCGAACCCTGGACTGCCAAGAAGCGGAATGTGCACACTTAACCACTGCACCACCGGGCCAGCCCTCACCATGGATTTAACTTGAATTTTCCTAATGAGTAAATTGGTTAAGCATCTTTTCATATACTTATTGACCTTCCAGTATCTTTTTGTGTGGGGGAGGTTCCTGTTCAAGTCTTTTTGCCATTGTTTAATTGGATTGTTAGTTATTATGGTTATGTTTAGGAGTTCTTTGTCAGATATGTATAGGTGGAGATGTATATTCTTTTATGGTTAGTGCCTTTATGTCTAAGAAACCTTGGCCTTTCCAGAAATCATGAAGATATTCTCCTGTTTTCTTCTAGAAGCTTTATTGTGTGAACTTCAACATTTAGTTCTATGATTCATTTTTAATTAATTTCTGGGTGTGGTGTGAGATATAGGGAGACAAGATTATTTTATTTTCATATGGACATCTAGTCCTTCTGGCACCGTTGGGAAGACTTTCCTTTACCCCTGAATTGCTCTGGTACTTTCAGACAGTCGGGGGGCCGTCTGCCTTGACGAGGTGGCACAGCTTGGGCGGCTTAAACAGCAGACGCGTGTTGTCTCAGTTCTGGGATCTAGATGTCGAAGATCAGGATGTCAGCAGGGTTGGTTCCTTCGGAGGCTGTGAGGGGGAATCTGCTCGGTGCCCCTCCCCTAGCTTCTGGTAGCTGCTGGCAATCCTTGATGTTCTTGGCACGTGGAAGCCCCCTGATCTCTGCCTTCATCGTCATCTCTGCAGGCCTCTCCCTGGGTGCCTGTCTGTGTCCTTTCTATAAGGACACCAGTAGTGTTGGATTAAAAGCCCGCTCTATTCCAGTGTGACCTCATCCTAACTTAACTAACTACATCTGCGATGACCCTGTTTCCAAGTAAAATCACCTTCCGAGGTACTGAGGGTTAGGAATTCAACATATGAATTTTGGGGACACAAGCAGCCCATAACATTATATGTTAGCAGGAATGTTTCAGCACTCTGTTCCGTTCCTCTGATCTCCTTACACCAATATCACACTCTTTTAATTCTTGTAGCTTTATAGTAAATCTTTAAATCTGGTAGAGTATGTCCTTCAACTTTGTTCTTCTTCAAGATTGTTCATCTCCATTTAAAAAACCTTTTTATTGTGAGACAAATCACAGGTAGAAGCCACAGAAAACAAAAGTGTGGCTTAAGGACTCGTTCTAAGACAAACACCTTTGCATCTACAACCAGGTCTCTTGTATTGGCCTTGTCACTCCAGAAGCCCCTTCTCGGCATCTGGTTCCAGTCATAACCCCTTCACCCCATAAGGAAAACTATCCTGATTTTATAGTAATCACTTCCTTGCAGTTTTATAGTTTTATCACCCAAACGTATATCTGTCAGGTGCCATAGTTTAGTCATGCCCGTTAAAAAAATATGTATATATTTGTCTCTCCTTTCTTTGGAGGCTTGCCATTGGTTGTTTTATTTGTTTGTTTATAATTGTTGTAAAATGCGCATAACATAAAATTTACCATCCTAACCATTTTTAGGTGTACAGGTCAGTAGTGATAAGGACATTCATATTATTGTGCAACCATCTCCAGAACTCTTTTCATCTTGTAGAACTGAATCTCGGAACTCATTAAACAACCACGCCCCGTATTTAAGTCTCTTTTAAACTACAGGTTCTCCTCTATTCTCTTTCTTCCCTTGTGATTTATCTGTGGAAGAACCTGGGCCATTTGGCCTGTAGAGTTTCATGCAGTTGAGTTTTGCTAACTGCATTCTCAAGGTGCGGGTCAACGTGTTTCTCTTTCATCTGAATTTCTTACAAATTGGCATCTGGATTCAGAGACGAAGTCAGACTCAGGTTCAATCCCTTTGGCAAGATGATGGGAGGCACCTGATATCTGTTTTTCTCTCTCCTGTGACCTTGGCAGCATTGATGCTCACTGCCTGGGGGCAAATTCAGTGATGTTCTAATCTATCATTTCTTTTTCATTGACTGATTGGAATACCTTGATAAAGAGATATCCCTCATCTACTGTTTGATTCCCCAGAGGTATGGCTCATATAAGGAAGGCAGGATCAATCCTTGATTCTTTTGCTTTGCTTATCAGGTTTTAAGATAATAGATTGGTTCCCTATCATTCTGTAAAGGTGATCATGTCTCCTTTTAAAAAAAATCATAAGGGCCTATGAGTTTAAACATATTTCATGGATTTCAGTTCACTGCAACAGTTACCATTATTGAAGCTCAAATTGCCTCATCTTGGCTATCAGAGGCCTCTTCAAGTTCTGAGTCCTTTGACACAACCTCACTGATCTCTGACAGCCGATGGCCTAGGCTGATCTTACATATTTCTCACCTCAGACCTGGAATCAGCCGTTTCTCGAAAAAGCCCTAGTTTCCTTTAGTGAGAAACTGTCTTTCATGATGACCATGTGTTGCTATGGGTGTTTGTTACTTCTAGGTGGTCACTGTTTCTGGGCCTTTTCAGTAAACAGAGCTAGAAAATATCAGTGTATGGATGGATGGATAGACAGATAGATAGAAAGAAAGTTATATAGATAGAAAGACAGACAGAGGTAGAAAGAAAGACAAATAGAAAGAAAGATTGATGGACACAAGGAAGGATGGAAGGAAGGATAGATAGAGAGATACTTTCATACTGATGCTTCCAGTTCAACACAGACTGCACAGCATTTCCTTATATTCTTTCCTCTTATATCTGCATCTATTCCTCCACCCTGAGATCTGGTTCTCAGGATTGACAGAATTAGAACATCCCACTTTTAGTCGTTTTATCTCCTATTACACACACAAGATAACACTAGAGTAACACTAATGCTGCCATCACCAATAAAAGGACTAAAAACGTGAAAAATATTTTGCATGTCTTTCCCTGTTCTCCCTTGTTTAATAGTTGTGCTCTCTTGGCCTTGTCTGAGCAGCTGGCCAGCACGTGCTGTCCTCCCCTTCTTGCCTCTCATTTGGTCCTCATTCTACAGGTGACTGTTGGTAGGAAACTTGGCCCCCTCCCGAGGCCCTTGGCTCTGCTCCTCTGATTGTCTGAAGCTCTTTCTGTAGTGGATTCCACAGGAAGGCTCATGGAACGTATTCTTTGATTTCTTGCTTGTTGGTAATAGTTTATTTGTGCTTTTTATACTTGATGGTCAGTTTTGTTGGCTATAAAATTCTTGGTACACATATCCCATGTTACTCCATTTTCTTCTGGCACAAAGTTGCCAGATTTAACAAAGACAAACAAACAAATGAGATGTCCCAAGTATTGCATGGGACATTCTTGGACTAAACAATTATTTGTTGTTTATCTGAAATTCAAATTTAACTGAGCATCCTGTATTTATCTGGCAGCCCTCTCGTGGCATAAATCTTTGCTGTCTGAATCCGATAATAACCTGATTTTCTATCCTCTTATATGCCATGTGTGTTTTTTTAAAATTTGCTTTGTTTTTAGATGTCCAAAGGGTTTTTTCTTTTTCCTTAAAGTCCAATAGTTTTACTAGAATGTCTTGGTATTGGTTATTCTGGGTCATCCACTGCAGTGAGAATGGAGCGCCTGCTCTTCACTCCGCCTCTCCTCTTCCTGCCACTGTCCCCCAGCCTCGCTCCAACCATGGTGGACCTCTCTCCTCTGTCACGTCAGCCCCCTCCACCTGCATGCCTCGCGGCCAGCTCCTTCTCTTGCTTTGGGTCTTAGCTTCAATGTCCCTTGTTCAGAAGAGCCCCTGGACGCTATCGACCCTTCCAGATTTCATACCCCATTGTCAGTCTGTTTCTCAGCCTCTTGTTTGTTCCTTTCGTGACATCATTATAGTTTGCGATGAGCTTATTTATTATCTGGTTGTGTTACATGTCTCTATCAGGACATGAGCTGCTTGGGGCAGGGCCCTGTCTGCCGAGTGCTGTGGCGCGTCCTCAGCAGTTGTGAGGGCCTGGCTGATAGCTGGCCTCAGCACACTTGAGGAGTGAATGGAAGGCTGTAGGGGAGGGCACCACGTTTCAGTGTCAGCACCTGCATGGCACGATGGTGGTGGGTTTTGCTTTTCACTTTGCACTTTTTGTATTTGTTTGTTGTTTTGAACCTCGGGAATGTGGAACTGGAGGGATGTCAGTCCTTGGCTGCCTGTGTTCCACATTCTCAGGTGTGGCAGCCCTGAGCCCTGGCTGATGTCCCTGTTTCCCCTTTCTGCGGCAGGGCCTGCCGTCAGCTTGTGCCCATTTTTCTATTGGGTTGTTTGTTTATATTCTTTAGTCTTTCTAACCTTTTATTGGGAAATATAAATATGAGCTGAAAAGTTCAGGGCTGCCCCCGTGAGCCACTCTTCAGACTCTCCTGGTGACCGCCCTTGTGGTTTCGTGTGCCCTCAGTCGTGCCTGTTTCTGAGCTTTTACAGGTGGAATCACCCTGCTGCATTCTTTCCTCTTCTCCTTCTTTGCCCAGTAGGATGTTTTTAGTGACCCTCTGGGTGGCAGCGTTACCAACCTTTGGCTCGCTTTGGTTGCCGAGTCCTGGTCAGTGGCCAGACAGTGCCATCACCCCAGCTGCCACGTCCTAGGCTGGGCCTGCCCTCCAGTGTGGTGCCCAGGCATGCGTGAGGGCTTGCCACCACTGCAGGGCCTTCACCTGCGTGGAGTCACTGCAGCTCCTCAGCGATCATAGGTGATGCCGAGCTGCTTCCCAAAGCCATGTGCTGGGGTCCCTAGCACCTCCGGGCATCCCAGCCGCTTTGCCCCTTGCTTGCACGTGGCTTTGTCCCAGACTCGACTTTGCCCGTGGGGCAGCTGTCCTTGGCCTCCGGACCGGCAGGTGGTGGATTCCCACGGCATTGCACGTCTGTTGGCAGTGGGGACTTGTTCAAGTCTTTTCCCCATTTTTCTATTGCTTTGTCCTTCTTTTTCTTGTCGACGGGTGGGATTCTCTGTGTATGGAGGACGTGAGTCCTGGTTGTATGGTGTATTTATCTTGTCTACCTTGGTGTCCCCTTTTCAGTCCTTTTCATGCCGTTCTGATTCACAGAAGTCTGAGCCTCAGTGTGCTCCTTCACCGCCTTTGTCTTCCATGCTTCCCAGTTCTGTGCTCGGGAAGACCCTTTGTAGTATCTTACAGGAGCAGCAGTTGGTCTCACGGTTGGGTGTAGAATCAGTCTTTTCTCAGCTTGTACAGTGTGCGTCTCCTGCTCTTATTTTGTGTTATCATGACCAACTCTCGTGGCTGGCACTGTGCCTGGTGCTGCCACCCTGCTCACTGAGTGGTGGGCTGGAGGAGGCATGGGCTCCAGGCCTGAATCGCTGTGGTTGGCTCTGGCATTTGCTGCTCCAAAGCCCTGAGGACTCAGGTTCCTCATGTGAGATGGGGTCATGACAACACCTCTCCCCTAGGATTGTCCTGTGGAATAAAAGCGCTCTCATACAGAGTGCCTCGAAGGGTGCCTACATGGTGTACACACACTGTGTCTGTTTTCATTTTTGTTAATCTCATGACCACTTCTTTTTTTGTTGTTGTTGAAGAAGATTAGCCCTGAGCTAACTTCCACCGCCAATCTTCCTCCTCTTTGCTGATGAAGATTGGCCCTGAGCTAACATCCGTGCCCATCTTCCTCTACTTTATTTATTTATTTTTTTGAGGACGTTTAGCCGTGAGCTAACTGCTGCCCATCCTCTTCTTTTTGCTGTGGAAGACTGGCTCTGAGCTAACATCTGTGCCCATCTTCCTCTACTTTATACATGGGACACCTACCACAGCATGGAGTGCCAAGCGGTGCCATGTCCGCACCTGGGATCTGAACTGGCAAATCCCAGGCTGCCGAAGCGGAACGTGTAAACTTAACAGCTGTGCCACCGGGCCATCTCCTCATTACTGCTTCTTGATAGTCACTTTTTATTATAATTGAAATATCAGGAAACAAAGAATTATATTGCTGGTTCTCAAAGTGGGGCCCTCGACCAGTAGCGTCAGCTCACCTGGGAACATGTGGAAAGTACACACTCGAGCCCACCCAGCCCTGTGGCTCAGAGCCAGGGAAGGGTCTGACAAGCCTGCCTGTGATTCTGATACTGCTAAAGGCACCTCTCACACTTGAACCTGGGTCTCCTGACTCAGCCCACTCTTTTACCTGCTGCCCTAAACTACCAACCTTCTAGCTTTTTAATTGGGTAAAATAATGTTATTTGGGAAAAAAAGTCATTTGTCCCCTGGACGGACGTGGGTGGGCTTTTGCTTATGTGTTCTCGTCCTTCTCCCACGTGGAGGGCCATCCTGAGGCCAGACTCCTGACGACATGGCCTTGGACCTCATGGTGGTGGACGCGCCAGCCAGCTTTGGTCTCAGTGGGGAGACTGAGCCATCTGTTCATTTCTTGCAGCTGCTCAGATGGAAGTTAAGAAGCCCTTTATTCTCTCCTCCTTGAGGCTTCCTCTCCTGGACACCAACAGCAAGGTAAATCGGTGGGGCCAGCCTGTGCTCTGCTGTGGCAGCCGAAGGGCATGTGGCCTGGCCAGGATCTGAGGCTACCCCTGACCAGGCAGCTGCCCCCTCAGCCAGACCTAGACAGCAGAGGGAGACCGCAGGAATGGGCACGCTGGTGAGTGATGTGTCTAGGCCTCCCTACATCTTACCCCCGTACAGTTAACCAGGTATGAAGTAGGTGATGGTCCCTAAGACCACCCTCAGGTTTGATAATTCTCTAGAGGACTCCCAGAGCTCATGAGAGCTGTCAGACTCACAGTTACGGCTTATTACACTGAAAAGACAGAGACTGACCTCAGCCATGGGAGAGGCGCATGGGGTGGGCTCAGGAGGGCCAGACACAGAACTCCCAGTTGTCCTCTCCCCATGGAGTCCCTGGTGGCCTTAGCTCCCCGTGCAGTGATGTGACAGCACACATGGAGTGTGGCCAAGCGGAGAACCCCTCAGCCTTGTGTCCAGGGTCTTTATGGGGACCTCCGTGGCTTAGACCTGGTTGATTGCCCACATGGCTGACCTCAGTCTCCCGCCCCTCGGGAGGCCCTGGAGGAGGCACCAGCTCTGGGGAAGAGGCTGCTGTTTCTGGCCACAGTGACCTGGCTGTGTCTTCAAGCCACTGGCTGGAATTATTGAGTGGGGCTGGAAAGCGGGCTCAGAACTCCCAGGAGTGTATGGACAACAACTGCAGGTTCAGGGACCTCACCCTGAAGGGTGAAACAGAGCCAGGGATGATGGCACATGAGAGGCACTGACCCTGAGGAACAGCAGCCCTACAGCCCAAGGCTGGGCCGAGAGCTG
Source organism: Equus quagga (assembly GCF_021613505.1). NCBI lineage: Eukaryota > Metazoa > Chordata > Mammalia > Perissodactyla > Equidae > Equus > Equus quagga. Next base: position 804,867 of record NC_060282.1, on the reverse strand, counting down.
GACAGAGGGGATGGGTGCGTTTGGAGCCAGAGAAGCAGCAAGTCTAGTGCCTGGGAGAGGAGGGAGGTGTTGGACAGGAGGAAGAGGCCTTCCCCTGAAGATGTGAGCATGTCTACAGGCCAGCGAGAAGGCTGCCTGTGTAGCCAAGCGGCTGTGAAGAAAGTGGGGGTGGGAGCAGGCATGGGTCAGATGCAGACACAGGTGCAGGTGCAGATAAAGGTGTAGATTCCAGTCCAGGTGAAGGTGCAGATGCAGGTGCAGGTTCCAGTATGGGTGCAGGTGCAGTTGGGTACAGGTATGATGTAGTGCAGAGGTCGGTGTATGTGCAGGTGCAGGTGTGATGCAGGTGGGGGTTTGCGGGTATGGGCGCAGTGCAGGCACGGGTGTGGGGCAGGTATGGGTGCGGGTGCAGGCACAACTGTAAGTGTAGTGCAGGTGTAGTTACAGGCACAGGTGCAGGCAGAGGGAAGGCAAGATTCCTGTGCTCCAGCCAGATTATGGTGGCACTGTGAGGAGCTCTCTGTGAGGCCCCTCCCCGCTCTCCTTTGGTTCTGGGCAGGTGAAGCGGGCTGTGGTACAGGTGATCAGCGCCATGGCCCACCATGGCTACCTGGAGCAGCCTGGAGGCGAGGCAATGATCGAGTACATCGTGCAGCAGTGTGCGCTGTCCCCCGAGACTGAGGTAAGGGGGCACCACCTCACCCACCTGTTCTGGGGTCCAGGAGCTGTCGGCCTTCTGGGCCCACATTTCCCCACCTTTGTCGGGGGTTGTGGTTATCAGCAGCCGCCTGGCCCCAGCTGGAGGGCAGCGAGGTGGGTGAAGGCCTGGGCCTGGGTCTGTGTGCTGAGCAGCTTTCTCTAATTCCTGAGTCAGGGCCTCTGCACCTTGGTGGCTCACTTCCTTAGCTCCAGGACTCAGAAAGGAGAGGCAGAATAGACACGTGGCTCTCTTTGGGGGTTTTCTATTTAAAAAGTTATTAAGCAAGTCCCAGTTTCTTCTTGAGGGAGAGCAGGGTAGACTGTGGTGCAAATAAACAGGCACAACTGGGCGGTCTCGATGTCACTGCCACAAGCCCACGGGTGAGGGCAGCGGCTCTTGGGCCCTCCTGCTCTGGACCTGGTCTCTTCAAGTCCACAGAGCCAGCCTGTATGCTAAGGGCAGCTCGGAACTGAGGTGGCCCTGCCTGGGGCACCCTCGTGCCCCCAGACGGGACCTCTGCATTTATGTTGAAGCACTGGAGTTCAACGAGAGCGAGTGGCCGCTCTGTTCCTGTGCCCCTGATAGGACTGTCAGCCCTCAGGGCAGGGCAGCCCGGCTTGGCGCTTTTCCCGCAGGCCTCGGGGAGGTTGGGCCTGCTGGTCAGTTTGGCCAGTTTCAACCTCTGCACCTTCACAGGCAGCTTCAAAGTCATTAGACAGGGACTGAGGAGAATCAAGAATTCTGCGAAGTCTGTTAGTCCCCTGTATTTTGGGATTTGAAGATCTCTTTTAATATTAGAAAACTAACAGACTCCTATTCTGGGAATTGTACTTTCAATTCCTTTTGAGGAAGAAGATTCTACTATGAATTCTGTAACTCATTGTCAGCGTTTTGAATAGGAAGAAATCTAACAGACTAAAATAATTTTAAAAACAGCAGCGCTCTGTGTGTGTATCTTCTTGCTTGATGTACTGCTTGCAGCTGGGAGCCGGCATGGACATGTGGGGTTCGTTGTATCAGTCTTTCTACTTTTGAATCTGTTTCAAAATGTCCATGAGAAAATGTTTTTTAAAAAGCAAAAACGACTCATCGTTCTGAGACTGGTTGGCCTGACTCACTACAAAGGGAGCCGAGCGGTGGTGGCAGAGGCCTTGCTGTGAGCCCCGGAGGGCGGGGCTCTGTCCACAGGCAGTGCAGGGCTGGCGCCTCGGGAAGGCACACAGAGGCGGGGTGAGCCCTGACTGATTCTGGAACAATCAGTCAAGTTCAAGGGCATTGGGAAAGAGAAAAGGGGACCCAAAAAGCTTTCCTTGTTCTTAGATTCCCCTAGAATGTCTTTGGAGAAATGTAAGTTAAAGATTAGAATTGTTTATTATTTATCGTTATTTTGCTGTTTCCTCTGTACTTTTTGCTTCCCCCCCCAACTTTCTTTTAAAATCAGAGTTACTGACGTGTAATTTGCATACAGTAAAATGCACCCTTTTAAGTGTACCATTAGGTGTTTTTTGACAAGTTAACACAGTCATGCAGCCACCAGCGCATCAGGACACAGAACATTCCAGGCCCCCAATTCCCTTTGCCTCTTTGTAGCCTGCCCCTCCTCCACCCCGAGGTTCTGGCAACTCTCATCTGCCTTCTGCCCCTGCAGCTCACCCTTCCCAGAATGTCGTCTAAGTGGCATCGTCCAGCACAGAGTCTTTGAGTATGACTTCTTTCACGTGTATCATGTGTTGGAGGTCATCTGTTGTCACATGCATCGTAATTTGTCCACTTTTACTGCTGAGTAGTACCGCAGTTTGTTTATCCACTCACCAGTAGTTGGACATTTCAATTGTTTCCAGGTTTGGCAGTTATGAATAAAGCCACCATGACCATTTGGGTGCAGGTTTCTGCGAGGTGTACGTTTGTACACCGTGGGCTAATGCCCAGGTGTAGGACTGCTGGGACAGATGAGAAGTGCATGTTAAGCTTCATGAGAAACTCACAAAGTGTCTTCCACTGTGGCTCCTCCCACCGGCGGTGTGTAAGAGCTCCTCTTGCTCTGCACCCCTGTGAGCACTGGGGGCTTTCTGGTCAGCATTGTTGATTTCTTAAGCCATTCTGACATGGTGGTGTCTCACTGTGGGTTTAATTTGTGTTCCACTCATTACTATTGATGTTGACCGTCTTATGTGCTTATTTGCCATCACATATCTTCTTTGATTAAATGTCTGTTCATATCTTTTCCTTATTTTTAAATTGGATACTTTATTTTCTTATTATTGAGTATTGAGTGTTCTTTACATATTCTGGATACAAGTTCTTTTTCAGATTTATCATTTGTAAATATTTTCTGACAAGTCTGTTGCATGCTTATCTTTTTCTTTTCCCTCTTTCTTTTTTTTTTTTTTTTTTGAGGAAGATTAGCCCTGAGCTCACTTCCGCTGCCAATCCTCCTCTTTTTGCTGAGGAAGATTGGCCCTGAGCTAACATCCGTGCCCACCTTCCTCTACTTTATATGTGGGACACCTGCCACTGCATGGTATGATGAGTGGTGCATAGGTCTGCACCCGCGATCCAAACTAGCGAACCCTGGGCCGCTGAAGCAGAGCACGTGAACTTAACCACTATGCCACCGGGCCAGCCCCATCTTTTTATTTTCTTAACAGTGTCTTTCAAAGAGCAGAAGTTTTAATATTTTAGAAGTCCAGCTTATCAATTTTTAAATTTTTGGATGATGCTTTTGATGTCCTAGCTACTAAATCCTTGCTTAAGCCAAGGTCATAAAGATTTTCTCCTATGTTTTCTTCCAGAAGTTTTAAGTTTTAGATTTTACGTTTGGGTCTGTGATCCATTTTGAGTTAACTTTTGTTTAAATGTGAGGTGTGCGTTGAGGTTCATTATTTTGCATACAGATGTCCAATTGTTCCAGCACCGTATGTTAAAAAGACTCTTCTTTCTACATTGATGAATTGTCTTTGCATCTTTGTCAAAAATCAGGTGACGTTATGGACTGTGTTTCCCTCCCGTGTCGGTGGTTTTGTCGGGTCCACCCTCACAGTTAGTCTGGAGTCGGGCGGTGAGAGTCCTCCAACTTCAGTCGTGTTTTCTATTAAAGTTTCTTTACTTTTCCATATAAGCTTTAGAATCATCTTGTTGATTTCTACAAAAATAAGCCTGTTGGAATTTTGATTGGGATTGGATTGAATCTGTAGACCGTTTGGGAAGAATTAATCTTTACAATATTGTCTTCCAATCCATGGAAATGGTGCATCTCTACATTTATTTAGGTCTTCTTTGATTTCTTTCACCAGTGTTTTGTAATTTTTAGCGTATATATTCTATGCATATTTTGTTAGACTTGTAACTATTTTATGTTTTAGTGCTATTATAATAGTATAGTTTTGTTAATTTCAATCTCCAGTTGTTCATTGCTAGTGTATAGAAATATGGTTGACTTAAAAAAAATTTTTTTTTAAGATTTTATTTTTCCTTTTTCTCCCCAAAGCCCCCAGTACATAGTTGTATATTTTTAGTTGTGGGCCCTTCCAGTTGTGGCATGTGGGATGCCACCCCAGCATGGCCTAATGAGCTGTGCCATGTCCACGCCCAGGATCCAAACCGGTGAAACCCTGGGCTGTCGAAGCGGAGCGCGCGAACTTAACCACTTGACCATGGGACTGGCCCCCAGAAATATAGTTGATTTTTATATATTGACCTTAATATTGCCTGTGGCCTTGATTTCTATAGATTCTTGGGGATTTTCTACAAAGAGCATCATGTCTTCTTCTGATAGACAGTTCTACTCTTCTTTCCAGTCTGAATGCCTTTTATTTCTTTTTCTTGTCTTATTGCATTGGTTAGAACCTCAGTACAATGCTGAATACAAGCAGGGAGAGTAGACATCCTTGCTTTGTTCCCAATCTAAGGGGAACTGTTCAGTCTTTTACTATTAAAGATCCTGCTTTAAATTTTTTTTTGGCGAGGAAGATTGGCCCTGAGCTAACATCTGTGCTAATCTTCCTCTGTTTTATGTGGGACACTGCCACAGTGTGTCTTGAGGTGTGGTGCTAGGTCCGCATCTGAGATCTGAACCTGTGAACCCTTACCGCCGAAGCAGAGTGCATGAATTTAACCACTACGCAACCAGGCCAGCCCCTAAATTCTTTTGGACATAAACAATTGCTTTTTAAATGTTGAGTGAACCTTACAATGCCAAGATAAACCCCACTTGGTGATAATTTATTGTCCTTTTAATATATTTCTGGATTTGATTTGCTGATACTTTGTTGAGAGATTTTGCATCTCTTCAGGAGGGATGTTGGTCTATACTTTACTTGTAATGTTTTTCACTGGTAATGCTGGTGCCTCATTAAGTATTCAAACATGTTCCCTCCTCTTCTAATTTCTGAAGAATTGGTATCATTTTTCCTTAAATCTTTGGTAGAATTCCTCAATGGAGCCATGTGGGCCTGGAGGTTTCTTTGTTGGAAAGTTTTTAACCATGAATTCAACTTCTTGATTAGACTAAGGGCTGTTTAGGTTGTCTGTCTTGAGTGAGCTTTGGTGTATGTCTCTGGGCCCAAGGTCCTAAGACCACCTACATGCTTGGTGATTCACTTGAAGGCCTTACAGGACTTAGAGGCGATTGTACTCACGGCTGCAGTCCATGTGCAGATTTCCTGTGCTCTCCCAGAAGGGGCCACACGGATGCGCTCCCTCCTGCAGCAGTGAAATGCAGCAACACAAGTGCAAGGTTTCTGCCCAGGGAGGCCCCTTTGGGATTCAGAATCCAAGGTTTTATTTATTTTTTTTATTTTATTTATTTATTTTTTTAAAGATTTTTTTTTATTTTTTCCTTTTTCTCCCCAAAGCCCCCTGGTACATAGTTGTATATTCTTCGTTGTGGGTCCTTCCAGTTGTGGCATGTGGGACGCTGCCTCAGCGTGGTCTGATCAGTAGTGCCATGTCCGCGCCCAGGATTCGAACCAACGAAACACTGGGCCGCCTGCAGCGGAGCGCGCGAACTTAACCACTCGGCCACGGGGCCAGCCCCCAGAATCCAAGGTTTTATTGGAGGCAGACTACGTAGGCACACTCTGCCACCACAAGCACCAAATTCCAGACTCTCAAAAGAAGCAGATGTTTAGTGCTCAGGCAGTCACAACAATCTTCTCACTTAGGGAATGTCTCAAAAGCCAAGTTCCCTAACGTAAAATGCTTCAGGTGATATGGGAAACAGTATGGTGGGTCTTCAAAAAATTAAACGTAGAATTTCCATATGATCCAGCAATTTCACTTCTGGGTGTGTACCCAAAGGACTTGAAAGCAGGAACTTGAAGAGATGTACACACCTTTGTTCACAGCAGCATTGTTCACAATAGTACAACGTGGAAGCAACCCAAGCATCCATCGACGGATGAATGGATAAACAAAATGTGGGTTATCCATGCAAAGGAATATTATTTCGCCTTAAAAAGGAGGGAAATTCTAATACATGCTACAGCATGTGTAAACTTTGATAATTTGCTGATTAAACTTTTACCTACTAGTTTTAGCATCATTTGATGATTTTCTAACTCCATTAATTTTTCTATACTTTGCTTTGGCCCTCTGTTGTAACAAAGAGCTTTTCCTATTGTTATGTTCATATGTGTATCTCAGTTTGGACTCGTGGGTTGCTATTTTACGCAGTGGTCTATAATCCTTTTCTGTCGTTGATGGTCAGATTGTTCCGAATTTGGCCAGTGGAAACCCCCATTGAGCTGGCTCCTGTGTCCTCGTGGCATGTGTCCATCATTCTTTGAGCATTTCCTTACTTTCTGGCACAGAAGGATGCTCTAGGCTCACTTTCAACTGTTCTTGCCTCCAGCTCTGTGGACCCTGTTCTGATGAGTTCTTTTATCTTTTATTACTGGGGAATTTGTTTCCTTTATTTCTTTAAATTTTTCTTGTTCTCCATTTTTATTTCTCTGTAATTCTGGTACTTCTATTATATCTTTCTTTATTCTCCCTTGAAGGCTTCAATCTGTTCTTCCAAGTCACTAATTTCCTCCTTAGCAAGTCATTTCACTATTCATTTCCTGAATCAAATTCCATATTTCAACTGTTGTAATTTTTCACATATTTTTTCTTCTTCTTGGTTCATATTAATATTTTCTCACCTGTAGTGTGTTTTTTTCAGTTAAGGTTATCTTCTTGTTCTGTATGTCCTAATATTTCTGCTTCTGATGGCCTTTGTATGTGGTCTCAGTGGTCACTATCAGATAGTTTGCAGTTTCTATTTGGGTTCTTTATTAATCCAAAGTTTCTTTTAGGATATTTAAATTTTTCTACATGAATAGCTTTTCACGGCTATTGTGGATTTGTAATTTTATTCCATTGCCTACATTGAATCTGGCCAGGTTCGTTTCTGCTTTTAAGTTTGTTGAGATATTCTTTTTGGCCTAATAGATGGCCAAGCTTTCCAAGTTGCTCATGTGTGTTTGGTGTAAAGTTCTACCTGTATATTTAGAGCATGCTTTAAAAGTTGTTATTCAAGGCCTAAATATCCCTAATTTTTCTACTTGACCTTGGATTTCTAAGTGAGAAATGTTAAGTCTCTTATAATCATTGCAGTTTTGCCAGTTTCTCTTTGTTGTTGAGCGTTTGCTTTTTGGAATTTCAAAGCATGAATGGAAGGCTCAGTGGGACCGGCCTTGTGGCTGCGTGGTTAAGTTCACGCGCTCCGCTTTGGCGGCCAGGGTTTCACTGGTTCACATCCTGGGTGTGGACCTACCACTGCTCATCAGGCCATGCTGAGGCGGCGTCCTACATGGCAGAACCAGAAGGACCTACAACCAGAATATGCAACTGTGTACTGGGGGGCTGTGGAGAGAAGAAGGAGGAAAAAAGAAAGGAAGATTGGCAACAGGTGTTAGCTCAGGGCCAATCTTAAAAAAGAAAACAGAAGCCCTTTTTTTGCATGGGAGCTTCCCAGAGGGCCAGGCTTTGGAGCACTATTTTACTAGGCAAAGAGGACAACAGGTGTCTCCAGAGCCTACTCAGGCTGCTGAAGTTGTAGTCTATTCTTGATAGAAAGTAGGCGTTTTCTTGGGTGATTATCATTTCCACAAAGGCCCTCTCATTTCTACGGATGTCAGCATTGCCAGCATCAAGGACAAAGTTACTTCTTATGGAGTCAGTGGCTTACAGGAAATGCTCAGTTTCCTTTATTTTGGAGGCTATAACTAAGCCAGGTGAGGCTGTTTCCTTGGGCAATTTTAACATAGAGTGCATTTCCTGCCTGTGGCAGTGACATGGGTGTCCCCTCGGTGGAGGCCAGGCAGAGTGTCCTGCTTCCATACAGGCTGTGTCCTCATGGTCCAGAGCCCACCACCATCTAACCTTGGAGCATGGAGAGCAATGTGGCTGCGGTGCCCCATGCATGTTCCTGCCTCTTCCCCCACACTCAGAGGCCGGGCCCTGACAGCGAGGACCCCACAGCCAACAGCGTGCGGGCCATCAGCATCAGCACCCTTTACCTGGTCAGCACCACTGTGGACAGGATGAGCGACGTGAGTGCAAGGGCCTGCCCCTGCTCCTGCTGCCTCGCCCGTGGATGCTGACCTGTGGTGGGCAGCGGTGGGGCGCTCTTGGGGCTGCCTTGTTGCAGCTGGCCAGACTTCCCGAGTCCGGCAGTGCCTGCAGTGGGAGCCCCTCAGCGTGCGCTGCTGGCCCCGTACAGACCACAGTGCTGCCCCCAGGTTCTCTGGCCCTACTTGCTCGAGTTCCTCACCCCCTTGCGCTTCACTGGGGCGCTGACCCCACTGTGCAAGAGCCTCGTGCACCTCGCCCAGAAGAGGCAGGAGGTGGGGGCTGATGCCCTCCTCATCCAGTACGATGACAGCAAAGGTATGCGGAGAGGCCCCATCCCCAAACCTGACCCTGACCCCACCCCATGCCGATCCCCTGACCCCACCCATCCCATCCCCAACCCCTGACCCTGACTCTACCCTTCCCATCCCCAACCTCTGACCCTGACTCTACCCATCCCATCCCCAACCCCTGACCCCACCTGACCCCTAACCCCTGACTTAGCTCCCCTTCCCACCCCCAGCCTCGCCTAGGACAGCAGACAGGCTGGGACACTGCAGACAGCCCTCTGAGTGTTTCCACCATCTCTTTCCAGGGACCCTTCCGTCTCCCTACGCCATAACCACGAGGCTTCTGGTAAGCAGCACTTCAGCCTTTGGCTTTCACTGCTGCTGACGCATCACCTCCCTCTACTCAGGTGGCTGCCTGGCAGCCGGCGCACTCCGAGGGGCATCAGGAGAGGAGTGGGCTCTCCCCTCCGGCCTGTCCCCGAGTCCTGTCCGCGTGCTGACACAGCTATGGAAAGGACGCTGCCTTGCAGTGGGGGCTGGTTGGGTGCTCCGGTGGGGTTTTGGGGAGCTGCATCTCAGGGGGCTTGCCTCCACCCCGGGCGGGCAGAGCTCCCACCTCTGCCTCCCTCAGGCTGTGTCTTCCAACCCCTACCTGGGGGATGGCCGCGGGGTGGCCTCGCTGCGCCTGCTGAGCGTCCTGCACCGTGACATCCACCCTTTGCTGGGTCAGCGGTGGGCCACAACTATCCCCCTGCTGCTGGACTACCTGGATGGTGAGGCCCCTGGAGGTGGGCGTCGCCTCTGCCCCGACCCCTTTTGCCAGTTGGCATCAGGGCTGGCCAGTGGGGACCAGGGTTTAGTAAGTTGGAAGACATGCCCTCCACTGTGGTTCAGGAAAGGCACTTCCTGCTGGGTGTCACCAGGGAGCACCTGGCATGTGAGCACAGTCCTGGGCTTCCTGTGTTCTCCGGAAGATGGGGCAGGCCTGGTGGGAAGTGCAGGTGGGACCTGGGTGGGGTGCTCCCACCCTCCACTCCTGCCTGTTGCCCACTCCTGCCTGCCAGGCTGGGCCTGCCTGCCAGGCTGAGTAGATGACTGGTCATTTCAGAATATACTGAGGAGAGCTTGTCACAGAAGGAATGGGAGGAAAAGCTGCTGATGGTGAGAAGGCAGAGGAGACTGAGAGTGTGGCCTGTCCTGGGCATGGAGACCTTTTCTGGGTCGGATGGGAGAGTCTGGGGCGGCAGATGCTCGGGGAGCTGTACCTTCCCAGGCTCGTGATGCCTTGATCTGGTGGTGCACTGGGGAGGGGCAGAGGGACAGGCAGATGTCTCTGGGGTGAGGACTGTCTGCTGCCCTCACAGATTGCCCACCCTGCTGTGATGGGGCTAAATTATAGGAGCTTTGAGCTGCCCTGGCCACGGGAGCCTTCTCTCCTGTCCCCTGCCTGGCCAAGAGCTGTCTGCACCCCTAGCCCATTGCATGTCTGACCACCCGGGGTTTGCCCTGCCTGGGCTTGAAGGTCATTATAGACCATTCAGAGCCATGGCACAGGATCACCCTGAGGGGACTGCATGTGACACCCCTGGGCTATCTACAGCCAGCCCTGTGAAGGGCTGAGCTCCCAGCCCCTCACTGGTGTAGCTCCTGCCCACAGTTCCTTCGGGACACTCTGACTGTTGTGTCTGACAACACGTGGACTTGCCAGCTGAGCCTGGAGATGTGCAAGCAGCTCCCCTGCTACAGCGAGACACCCCGGGAGAAGGTGTGTGGGGACAGCTGGCTGGGGGTTCTGGGTGTTGTACCTAGGCTCCGAGTGCCTGGGCCCTGATTCTCTGTCACTTGCTGGCCAGGCCTTTCTCTAGTGGCCCTTGTGGCCCTGGCAGAGCCAGGAAGGAAGGCCTGGGAGCCTCCTCATAGTGGCTGATGTCCAGGAGATGGGGAGCCCACCGCCCCCACCTCCTGCTCCTCAGACACTGCCCAGAACTCACCCTGTCCTTGCAGTGGCCAGTGTGGTGGATTTTGACCACCCCTTCCACGTCTGGTTGGCAGCGTGGACGCTACCAGCAGCAGTACCGTGGTAGTGCTGGGCACACCTCCACTAAGGAGTTAGACACAACCATGTACTTTGGCTTTGTTGCAGAACTTCCTGTATAAATGCATAGGAACCACCCTGGGCGCCACCTTGAGGAAGGAGGTGGTGAGAGAGCATCTGCAGGAGCTGCTGGAGACAGCCCGATACCAGGAGGAGGCTGAGCGCGAGGTGCTGTCACCTTCCCCATGGGACACCCTGGATGCCAGCAGGCTGGCTGACAGTGGTTACCTTCTGTCCTCTTCAGGCGTTCAGCCAGTGTGTGCACCTGTGTGACGTGTGCACACGTATTCAGTGTGCACTGACGGGCATGTATGTGCACACATGTGCAGCATGTGAGTGCACCTGTGTGCCTCCCCAGGGCCTCGCCCATTGCTTTGGGATCTGTGCCATCTCCCACCTGGACGACACCCTGGCTCAGCTGGAGGACTTTGTAAAGTCAGATGTGTTCAGAAAATCTGTCGGCATTTTCAACATTTTTAAGGTACAGAGGTCAAGCTGACACCCCGGGGGACTTGGTCTGGGGTGGGACTGGCCTGTGATTTGTCTCAGTGTGGCACACTGCGTATTGAGGTCCTGGGGGTGAGGGGTCCTGGAGCTTCCTGGACTCCTGGTGCCCTTCAGGCTGGGGGTGGGGCAGGGAGCGGACAACCAGTCTCCGCTCCCTCGTGGGTGGGGCTGGTGCATGTGGTCTCCTTCCCAGCTGGTGACAAGGGGCATGTGGCCCTCTGCCAGCTGGGGTGATGAGTGGGGCTCCAGGCTGCAAGGATGGGAACTGCCCCCGACCGGTCCCACTGGTGGTCTGTGCATCAGTCACCTGGTGGCTGGTGGAGGCTGCATTCTTGCAGAAGCTTGATTCAGGAGGGGTAGACCACTAGCGTGTGCCTCACCCCCACCCTGTCCCTCGGTGTTCTGTCCCCGAGTGCCTGTCCCGGTTACAGAATCTCAGGGCTGTACTAGGCATGCAGGGCCAGCCCATCCTTTCTGCGCACATAGATATGAAGAAGCCCTGAGGACAGAGGGGCTCCTGTGCAGCCGCCCGAGCAGGGACAGGGACCACGACTCTGGGCCCTTCTGTTGCCTTTCAGCTGCCCAGCTCTTCCTCCTGCTTGCCCCTCCCACCTTGGTCTCCTGCTCGGTCCTTTCCTCTCTGCCCCTTGGTCCCCCACAGGCCTGAGCCTGGTCAGCCTACCCTGTCCTGCTGTCCCTGGCAGGGGGACTCTCCCTTGGGTGCAGTGGTACTGCCCAGTGGCCAGGCTCTGCCCTTCTTCCCAAGGAGCTTGGGGAGTTTGAGTGCAAGGCTTCCTGTTGGGGGGCTGTGATTAACTGTGTGATTGAAGTCGTGCGATCCTCTGGCCTCTCAGGATCGAAGTGAGAATGAGGTGGACAAAGTGAAGAGCGCACTGATCCTTTGTTACGGGCACGTGGCGGCGCAGGCCCCCCGTGAGCTGGTGCTAGCCAAGGTCGAGTCGGACATCCTCCGGAACGTGTTCCAGTGCTTCCACACCAAGGTGGGCGTCTCGGGCACCCGGAGGAGGGGGGCCATGCAGGCGAGGGAGGAACGCTGGCGCCAGAGTCTCACGTTTTAACTCCTCTCACTTTTTGTTGTTCAGGTTCTGGGCATAAAGGTAGAGACCAAGGTACAGTGTGTAGGAGTTGAGTGTGAGCTACGCCTTCCTCTCTCCTCTGGGCTGGGCTGCGAGCTTCAGAGGCAGAAGCCAGGGGGGTGCTCACTGAGGTTTCTTGGTCCTGGTCCGGGGGAGAGTATTCTGGAATATAACTCCAGGGCTTGTCCCCACTTATGTTGGAGCAGCCCCTCCCTTTGGGCCAGGATGGAGGTCCAGGAGCTCCTGTTCTGGCCTGGAACCTGGACAGTGGGTGGGAAGAAGGGGGATTTCTGCCACCTCTGAGCAGCTGGGTGGCGGGTTCGCAGGCCAGGGGCAGGAGCCTCAGGTGGCAGCCCCTCTGCTCTGGCTCCACTCCCTGATGCTCGCAGGGGCTGGACCTCCCAGTGAGCACCTGGGAGAGGGCTGAGTTCTGAAGCCAATGACAGTGGCCAGGCCCTCTGCCTCACTAACATGTTTCCCTTCTGGGATCTCTGGCACTAACCTGGAAGCTCCTCTCTGGGAGCAGTTGGGCCCTCCCCTTGAAAAGCAGACCTTCCTGGGGCTCCTGGAGGTGGCTGGGCGGGGGGCTGTTCTGAGAGTTGTCTCTTTTCCCAAGCTCCTTAGAGTGTAGGGGCCGGTCCTCTGTGTCCCCAGGATAGCTACCCTCGTCGCCTTCTCCAGCCCCCTAGAGCCCCATCTGCCTACAGTCGTCTGTCCAGGGCCATGACCCAAGGACTTCTGGCCCAGGACAGGCAGAGAGCTGAATGCCTTAGGGCTTCCTTCACAGACCCCCTCTTGGCCCATGTGGCTTTGAGAGCTGCTGGAGGAGGACTGGCTGAGAGCCTCTCTCTAAGAGTGTGATTCCAGCTGCAGAGGGACAAGAGGGGGTGTGGTCTAGCATCTGTTGCTGTGGCAGCCCTCCATTCTGGGCCTAGCCCCATGGGCTAAGAGACAGTGACCACCTCAGGGTAGGTCCACACTGAGGGGCCGGTGTTGGCAGCCTCCTGCAGCCCTGTGTCCCTTCAGGACCCAGCCCTGAAGCTGTGCCTCGTTCAGACTGTGTGCATGGCTAGCCAGGCCATTTGCAGCAGTGCACAAGCCAGATCCTTCCACTTCTCACAGAAAGCAGAGCTGGTGGCACAGATGATGGTGAGCACCGGGTGTTCCTGGGCTGATTCCTAGGGCAGCTTCGAGGGTGCTGATGCAGATGGGAGGTGGGCCAGGGGAGGACTGGGAGGCACGTGCATGAGGGGCCCCAGCACCCACATAGGTTGAGAGACAGAGTGGACTTGAAGCCAGCGCCTGCCAGGAGGAAAGCTGGTGCTTCGGCCAAGGGCTGGGTCACGTGGCTGTCTCCCCCAGGAGTTCATCAGGGCAGAGCCCCCAGACTCCCTGAGGACACCCATTCGGAAGAAGGCCATGCTTGCCTGCACTTACCTGGTGTATCCTTTCCTCCGGGCGTGGCAGCATGCCTGCGTGCGAGGGCCGGTCTGTGTGTGTGCTCTGGGTGAGGGTTGCATTGTGGGGCTAGAGAGGTCTCAGGCTCTTAACTTGTGGCTCAGCTCCCTGGAGCCGGCGCTGGAAGAGCAGACGCAGGCAGATGTGATCCATGGCTGTCTGCACAGCATCATGGCCGTGGTGCCCGTGCCTGAGGGGGAAGATGGCCACCAGGAGGTATCACTGCGTGTCCCTCACCATGGGCCTGCATCTGTGGGGGGCAGCGGGAAGGCCACTGTGGGCGGTGGGGTCATCAGTGGGGCCAACATCTCATCTCCTTCCAGTCTCTCTACCTGGATACCATGCACGCCCTTGAGGATCTGCTGACGAGCCTCCTTCGGCGAAACATGACTCCCCAGGGCCTGCAGATCATGGTGGAGGTGTGCAGTGGGTGTGCACTGCCCTGGGAGGGGGTTGCCCCACCTGGCAGCCAGCCCCTCGCCTGGTTCTCCTGGCCTTCCCTGCCGTGGGGGCACCACAGGGACAGTTGGTCCTCTCTGCAAGTGTGGGGGTGGGGTCTGTGAGGGTGCAGGCAGCGCCCCCTCCTGCCTGAACAGGTGTGCAGCTGGGGCAGGCCCTGACCTAGATGGAGCCTGTTCTCTCCTCCCTCACCATCGCATGGTGCCGGGATGGAGAGACCCTGCAGGTGCCCCAGATGTGAGCTCCTGGCTGTCCGAGGCCATCAAGATGGCAGAATGGGCAGGTGGTGGCTGTGCTGCATCTTTTCCTGCCCTTTCAGCACTGCAGTGGGCTGGGTAGGATCGGCCTGCTTCTAGGAACACCTTGTTCCTCTGCAGGCCTGACTCACTCTGGGTCCACCTGGCGTGGCCATGTCTGTGAGCCAGGCCAGCAGGACAGAGTGACGGGGCAGGGCAAGCTGGCAGGTGACCTGCTGGGACTTGGTTGCTGGTCCCTGCAGCAGGGAAGGGTGGCCTGGCAGGGACACTGACCCACCATGGTGCATAGGCTCCTGCTTCCTGGGCTGTTGCCTGAGCTGGCGCCTGTGTGAAGCCCCCTCTTCCCCAGCACCTGAGCCCATGGATCAAGTCCCCGAGGGGCCACGAGCGGACACGGGCGCTTGGCCTGAGCGCCTGCCTGCTGCGGTTCTTCCTGGAGCACCTGCACATCAGCGTGAGTAGCCGCGGTGCTCACACAGCCACTGCCCTGGCCCTGGGCTTGGTCCCTTGGCTTGGACCACTGTGTGCAGTCCTCGCCCCAGAGCACCCTTCCTCCTGCTGCTGCTCTGGCTCATCCCGCATTCCAGCGAGGCCCATGATCCTCTTTCTGGAGATGTGGATGGAGGACCCATCTGGACCAGGAATTGTCCTCAGGGCCCCTCAGAGTCGAATCTGCTGGCATCCTCGTCCTCGGGAGCCCATGGGTTAGCTGGGACTAATGTGCTCTGTGTTCCGCAAGTGTGGGAAAGGATGATGGGGATCTGGTGTGAAAGGAGGTTGAGGGCATTCAAGACAGAAGCAGTGTTCTGGGCAAAGGCAGGGACGTGCACACACGGGATGTTGTGGAAATGGTTCGTGCTGTTGGGGAGGCAGAGTGGGTGGGAGGGGCGTGTTCTAAGATCTGCTTGCTTACCACGCACTTGAGTGTCTGCTGAGATTAAGGACCTCATTGTGATGCTTTTCGGAATCTAACAGTTGTTCTTGCAAGGCCATTAGTCCAGGTGATTTTAGGATAAACTTGACAGTCCTAAAATAGTCCGGTTGCAATTTTGATGGGAATTGATGGATTAACTTGTTGAGCAATAGCATCTTTTAATAATGGATCTTGCCATCCAGGTTGTCAGGCCCCTCAGAAACACTGGACGGTTGCTCTGTGTAGCATGTTCTGACTTAGAGGTTTTGTTGCCATTGTCGGGGTAACTTTTCTTAAATTTTACTTAATCATTGCTTATTGCTGGTATGTAGGAAAACTATGTATTTTTTTGGATACTTAGAAACTGCATAGTTGATAAGATTCCTTTGTTATTTCTAATGAATTTTTAGTTAATTCTCTTATGTTTTTCAGATAAATGATCATATCGTTTACAAATCTGATAATTTTGCCTTCCCCCCCACCGGTTATCCATCTTAGTTCCTTCTGTCATCTAGCACTTCCAGAACAAGGTGAAAACTGGTGGCAGTCTAAGGCTTTACACAGAGTTTCACTGTTAAACACAATGCTTGATTTCGTTGGCATCGTTCATTTTTATCATGTTCTGGAAGCATCCATCTATTTGTTTCAATGAGGAGTTTTATCAGGAACAGATATTGGATGTTTTCAGATATCTTTTTGTCATCCATCAGGATGATTGTAGGCTTTTTCTCATCTTTTTTTTTTTTTATGTACTCGGACTTTCATTCTTTATGTGGCCAGATCTGTGGTGTGTCTCTCAATGGTTCACCTTCTGTGCATGCTTAAACGGGCTTTTCCCACCCAAGTTCTTTCGTGGCCTGTTTTTCAAGTAACCCCGGTCCAGCTAGAGTTCATCTTTGTGTGTTGATGCGACCTCGCTAAGAGGAAGAGCAGCTGGTCCGCCGTGGTCCTTTGTCCCAGGCTCCAGCCTTCTCTCCCTCTGGAAATTCCCACACTGGTGACTTGGGGGATGAGGGGTTTCAGGCGAGCCCTCAGCAGAGCTGTGCGCCCCAGGAAGGCCTCACATGTTGGGGGCCGACGGGGCAGGCGAGGCAGGAAGACGGAGGGGTGTGTGTTGGGGGTGGTAACTGATGTCGCCAGGCCCAGGGCAAAAGGATACAAGGCCATTTGCCCAGAGCAGGGTGGGGAAGGCTCCGTATTTGAGGAGAGAAGAAAAGGCCCTGAAAGATGGGACCAGGACCCAGTTAGGGTGAAAGGGGTCTTGTGCAGTCTCCTCACCCAACGAGGAGTTTGCCTTCTAGGGGAGGGCACATCCACGGGTGTTGGCTGAATCAGCAGAGCCCTGCCCCCTCTGCTGCCTCTGGGGCTCCCTCTTAGTCCCTGGTTTGTCCCTCTGCCTGCGCACACCTCCTCCTTTCTTATGGACCCTGGTAGACTTGGGTATGGTCAGAGCTGAGCTCAGGGGAGCCCACACGGGGCGGAGGGGTGGAGAGCGTGCAGTGAGCCGGGGGTGGGCTGGCCTGCCTGTCAGGAGGAGGAGCTTACCGGGGCCGTGCTGACCACAGGGAGGGCCCAGGGCTGCGTGGATGGGGGCTGCCTTCCTGGCCTCACTCTGGCCCATATCTGGGTTCAGGTGGTGGAGGTGCCACCTGCCTACCCCTGGCATCCTCAGGGCCCCAGCTCTCCTCTCTGGCCATCCTCCCCAGTATCCTCAGGTCAACTCCCCATCTTCCTCTCCAGGCTCTGGTGCCCTTCCACAACCTGGGCCTCCTTGTCGGCCTGTTCTCTCCACGGTGTGCGGACCTGTGGTCTGCCACCCGCCAGGAGGCTGTGAGCTGCGTCTACTCCCTGCTCTACCTCCAGCTGGGCTATGAGGGTGAGCCCCTGACTGGGCAGAGGTGTGGAGGGATGAGGAGCAGAGTCTGGGCCTCAGGTGGCCAGGGTAGGCCTCCACCCAGCTCCACGCTCCTTCCTCCTTCTGCAGGCTTCTCCCGAGACTACCGCGATGATGTGGCTGAGCGGCTCCTCACCCTCAAAGATGGCCTCATGCACCCCGACCCTGCTATCCTCCTTCACACCTGCCACAGCATAGCCCAGGTCCCTGCCGGAGCAACCACCAGGGGAAGGGGGACCGGCACTGTTTGGGGCAGAGCGGGGCTCTGGCAGCAGCACCATGCGTTTCATGGGCTCTGCAGGCCTCCGGGATGGGCACAACATGGGGCCAGTGGGCTTGAGGTGCAGGGACAGGGGGCATGGGCAAGTTTTACTCAGTGAACTAACTGTCTGGACTACCTCTGACCAGCACCTCCTCTGTCATCTTCCTGCACTCCCTCAGGTCCTCCCACCAAGGCCCAGCAGGGAGAGTGTGGTCAGGAGCTAGGCTGGCTCCAAGGGGTTAAGAAAGCTGCCCCTAGCTCATTCTATGAGCCCCCAAGCCAGGATGGTGCTGTTCCATTTGATGCCCACCCCACTGGGTGCTCTGACGTGGACCCTGCAGCTGCCCAGGGACTGCCTTCCAGGGGCCTGAGCCTGGCAGGCCCTCAAGGCTGTCCCAGGCCTAGTCAGGCTCCAGGCTGGGAGATTGCTCCTGCACCACCCCACCCTGGCACTCTGGCAGGATCTCCTGAAGGCGCACAGGGCCTGGAAAAGGGCGAGGAAGGCTGGAGGTGGGACGTGAGATGGGAAGTGGTGTCAGCCCTTCCCAGAGGCTTGGCTCCTGGGATGTTATGACTGGAAGGGATGCTGATGCTGCCCTCTCTGTTCTGACACAACCGTCTTCCTAGATTATTGGGAAGCGCCTCCCACCAGATCAGCTAATCAGCCTCTTGCTAACCATGTTTGAGGGCCTGGGAGATCCCGACAAGAACTGCTCCCGAGCTGCTACCGTCATGATCAACAGCCTGCTGAAGGAGCGGGGCAACATGCTCCTGGAGAAGGTGAGGCTCGTGGGGGCATGGGTGTGGCTTGGTCTGGGTGGGGTGCCGATGAGTGGTGTCTCGGCTGGGGTGTGGGAGGCGGGGTAAGTTGGGGCTCCCCCTCCACTCCCCTCCCCTGCTCTGCCCCTATCCATGTGGGCCTGATAGGGACAAATCTTTCTCTTCTGTTTGAAGACAGGTTAGAATTTGGCAAAAGTAACTCCTGAGAAATTAAGGGGAAAAAAGGAGATAGAAAGGAAAATGCAGGTATGGAAGTGTACTGAGCTGGTGGCAGGTGCTGGCTGAACTCCCTGCTACTGTGTTTGGCGAGGTCACAGACCTGATGTCACCAGGAGCCTGCATGGAGGGTTCTGCGGCAGGCTGGCCCAGAGGTGCCGTGCCCAGGACACCCAGGTGCTGCCCTGCCATTAACCTATCACCTCAGCATCCTCTCTGGGTGTGAGCTCAGGTGGCTGTCCATATAGTTGTTCCCAAACATGCCTTGGCAGCAGCTCTGCATCAGATGCATGTGAAGCCACAGCTGAAAAGCACGGCCCTGTGGTTAGGTTCTTGTAGGTCTGAGGGAGGCTCCAAGGGCCAGGTGGCTCCTGGAACGCATGCCTGTGAGTCCTTTCCAGGCAGACAGCAGGCGAGGTCCATGTGCCTGGAGGGAGATTTAAGTTCCCTGTTGAAGTGAAGCATACCAGCAGAGAAGTGGACTTGTCCTAAGTACAGGGCCCAGGAAGTTCACCCTGACATGCAGGAGCAGAGCATTCCACAGCTCCTGAGTCCTTCTGCCCCCAGTCGATGCCCCAGGGGGTGCCACCACTTCCCCGCAGTACAGAGTATGGCCTGGTTTGTACCTGTCAACTTAAAAGGCAAATGTGCCTGTTATTTTATCCTGAAAATGAGTTTATTTGGGCATAGCCAAAAGAATTGCAGTTTGGGGTATGCATGCTATGGCAAACTGTAGGCAAATCCAGAGAACAAAGGAGGGGAGCTGCTTTTATAGAGAAAAAGGGAGAGAGGGAGGGGCTGTTCTAAAGGAAAGTCCATTGGGGGAGAGGAACAGTGCAGGGTGGGAATGCCTTCTCATTGGCTGAGCTGTGGCATTTCTCATTGGCTGAGATGCGGTGTTTCTCATGGGCTGAGCTGCAGTGTTTCTCAGTGGCTGAGCTGTGGCATTTCTCATTGGCTGAGCTGCAGTGTTTCTCATTGGCTGAGCTG
>NC_060282.1:707701-785385 GCF_021613505.1 Equus quagga | reverse complement strand
GTATTTCTCATTGGCTGAGCTGCGGTGTTTCTCATTGGCTGAGCTGCGGTGTTTCCCATTGGCTGAGCTGCGGTGTTTCCCATTGGCTGGGCTGCTGCTAAGTGGTGAGAGAAATCTTCCTTCAGTAGTAAAGTAGTTGTACTTCCTGTGGGAGATGCAAATATCTGTCTCTTCCTGTTCAGTGTAATTGATGGCGTGTGATGGGGTGTGAGCACTCCCCCTGCAGGCCTTCCCGACTCCAGTTTCTTTGAGGTTTCTCCTATTAATTTCCACCTACCTTACTTAGATGAAATCATACCATCAGTGCCCTTCTGTCTGGCCCCTCCTGGTGTTACCGCATGAGATCATGCGTGTTGTCGCCTCTGCTTGCGCTTGGTTCATCCACAAGTCACTCCTTTGTGTGAATGTGTCCCGGCTCGTTCTTCAGCCGACCTCAGCAAACACTGGGGCAGTTCTAGGTCTGGCTGTCAGAGGCATGCTGCCAGAGTCTGGGTTCTTTGGACCTGAGGGCACGTTTTGTCTGGGGACATACCCTCAAGCAGCTGTCCCAAGGGCTGCCAGATGGTGTCACCAGGCATGGGGCAGATCTCCTCCCACCAGCAGCGTGTGAGGCTGTGGCACGTGCATTCTTGCCAGCAGTATTTCCTGTCCTTTCCAAGGGGGTGTGTAATGGCTTCACATGAGCGTTTAATTTTCATTTCCTTGGTGGCTTATGAAGTTGATACTTTTGCACATAGATGTCCTCTTTTGTGAGGATACCAGCCTTTTGCCCATTTTTCTTCTGAGTTGTCTGTGTTCTTCCTATTGATTTACAGCAGTAGTTTATATATTCTGAATACAAGTTCTCTGTTGGATATATGTATATCACCAATATCTTGTCGGGGGGATGAGCAGGAATTTGCTGATGGAGAAGAGGGAAGATCATCGGTGGAAGGGCTGTGTGCCAAGGGAGCTGAGTGTGGGGGAAAGCCTGGAGAAGGCAAGTGTGTCTTCACAGGGCCCTTGGCCAGGGCTGAGGTGTGGAGCTGCTGGCAGAGTCAGGACCTGGGAGGGAAGCATGGCAGGAGGGTGAGGACAGAGGGCACAGCCGTGATAGTCAGGGTGTGCTGAGCAAAGGTTGGGTTATGTGGATTATATTTTGCATTCACTGGGGCTCCCCAGTTTGGATTTGAGGGGTAGAAAGGTGCTCTGGTGGCTCTTTGCAGGTGGAGGGGCCGGTCCAGGCTGGAGACAGCAGCTGCTCGTGGCCCCGGTGTGTGTATGTGTACACCTCATGTAGTTTACCCAGTCTTCGCCCAGTAGACACTTGGGTTGCTTCCATCTCTTGACTATTGTGAATAATGCTATGAACATGGACATATAAATATTGCTTCGAGATCCTGTTTTCTGTCCTTTTTGATAAATACCTGGAAGTGGGATTGCTGGATCATATGGTATTTATATTTTGAATTTTTTGAGGAACCTCCATACTGTTTCCCATAGTGGCTGCACCAGTTTACATTCCCACCAACAGTGCACTAGGGTTCCCATTTCTCCACATCCTTGTTAGCATTTATGTCTTGTCTTTTTTTTTTTTTTTTCCTGAGGAAGATTCACCCTGAGCTAACACCTCCTGCCAATCTTCCTCTTTTTGTATGTGAGCTGCTGCTACAGCATGGCCCCTGACAGATGAGTGCTGTAGGTCCACACCTGGGCACCAAACTTGGGCTGCCAAAGAGCATGCCAAACTCAACCACTAGGCCACCAGGGCTGGCCCGTCTCTTGTCTTTTTGATAACAGCCATTCTAACAAGTGTGAGGTGATCTCTCATTGTGGTTTTTTTTTTTTTTAAAAGATTTTATTTTTTTCCTTTTTCTCCCCAAAGCCCCCCGGTACATAGTTGTATATTCTTCATTGTGGGTCCTTCTAGTTGTGGCATGTGGGACGCTGCCTCAGCGTGGCTTGATGAGCAGTGCCATGTCCGCGCCCAGGATTTGAACCGACGAAACACTGGGCCGCCTGCAGCGGAGCGCGCGAACTTAACCACTCGGCCACGGGGCCAGCCCCTCTCATTGTGGTTTTGATTTGCATTTCCCTGATGATGAGTGATGGTGAGCACCTTTTCATGTACCTGTTGACCATTTGTATTTCTTCTTTGGAGAAACATTTATTCATGTCCTTTGCTCATTTTTAAATCATGTTATTTAATTTTTTCTGGTTATTGAGTTGTAGGAGTTCTTTCCATATTCTGGATATTCACCCCTTATCAGATATATGATTTGCAAATATTTCCTGCCATGTTGTAGGTTGCCTTTTCACTGTTTATTGCGTCCTTTGACGCATAAAAGTTTCTATGTTTGATGAAGTCCCGTATGTCTATTTTTGCTTTTGTTGCCTGTGTTTTTGGTATTATAGCCAAGAAATCATTCCCAAACTCAATGTCATGAAGCTTTTCCCCTGTTTTCTTCTAGGAGTTTATGGCTTTGGGGCCCACCCGTTTTTGACAGAGCCAGGCTGCTCCAGGGCCTGGCACACTGAGCCGGTGCTGAGCTCTCAGTGCTACTTTGTGCACAGTGGAGCTGCCGAGCCGTCTCCTTCCCAGCTCGGGTTCACAGACATGATGCTTACTACACCCCACCCATGGGCATGGTGTTCCTGATCCCCAGGCTTGTACTTGGAGTGTGTCTGCACTGTGCCACCTCAGTCTCACTGGTGACGTGGCATGCTAGCATCTTGTGTCCATGGGGTCATGGCAGGCCACCATTCTCTTTACAGCCCTAGAGACCTTGGCAGGGGGACCTCCTAGAGACACCTGGACACTGTGACTTTGAATTTATCTAAGCTTGAATCAGAAAATGTGGTCCTTGCAGGTGACATGTGACTGGACTGATCCCCGCTTACCCCCAACACACAATGATGGTAAAACAGAGCACGTTGTAAAACTGGGTGCAGAGGGCAGGACGGGACCCCACAGTGGGCCCCTGCCCTCAGCTGTGTCGGAAGTGGGAGAAGGGCCTTCCATGGGTTGGAGGGAATGTGCAGAGGAAGCCAAGGAAACAGGAAAGGATAGACTCACTTTAAAAACAGCAGGTGGGAATGGGAAATGGAGCCTCTGCTGCAGAAATGTCGGGCGGTTCCTTAGAAAGTTAAACCCAGAGTCAGCACATGACCCAGCAGTTCCTAGGCATGTACCCAAGAGAAATGGAAACATCCACAGAAAGACTCGCACACAAATGCTCACAGCAGCATTATCCATAGGAGCCAAATAATGGGAACAGCCCAAGTGTCCAATTAATACATGAACAAATAAAATGCGATCTCTCCACACAATGGGATATTATTCAGCAACAAAAATGAATGCAGTACTGACACATGCTACAATGTGGACGAACCGTGACAGCATTGTGCAAAGTGAAAGACACTAGTCACGAAAGGCCACAGAGAGTATGAGACCTTTCATATGAAATATCCAGAACAGGCAAATCCATAGAGACAGAAAGTGGATAAATGGTTGCCAGGGGCTGGGGGAGGGGGAGCGGGGCATGAGGTTTCTTTTTGGGGTGATGGAAATGTTCTAAAATTGATAGTGGTGATGGTTACACAAGCCTGTGAATGCGCTAACAACCACTGAATTGCACACTTACAATGGGTGAGCCATGTGGCGTGTGAATCATACCTCAGTGAAGCTGTTGCGAAGAAGTGTGACAAGTGTGGCAAGTGTGACAGACAGCTGTAGGAGCCCCCGCAGTCGCTCACTGTGAAGTGGGCGAGCCACAGCCCAGGGGCACGGGTGCCCGCTTGGTAAAGGGGGCCTGGGACAGCCGGAAGCTGTAGGGCACAGGCTGAACCCTGCACTGTGAGCAGCTGGAATGCAGACCCGTGTCCTGGGGCTGGAGAGACCTTGCTCACCAGTCCAGGGAAGCCAGGAACCTGGTGCAGACGCCAGCTGAGGTCCCTCCACATCTAAGTACCGGGACACCTTTGTCCCAGTTCACGAGAAGCGTAGATTCAAGCTGCTCACGTTTACCAGTGTCTTCCAGCTGTTGAAAAAAATATGCAAAAGCAAAGAAAATATTAGAGAAGATAGATAAACCACTGAAGCAATTATAAAGAAATACCTTTGACAAGACAAGTCATGGGAACAGAGCCAACATCCACAAAAGCCAAATGCAAAGTGAAGAAGGGAGAAGACTGTGCACATAAGAGACTTGACCAATAATGAAGCCTGTCACGAGCAGCGTCCGGTGTGCTGGAAACCGCCATGAAACGGGTGGGTTTCTGCAGGAACGTTGGTCCCACCAGCATTAATGCAAGAGAGATGGGAAAGTTGAGGGGACTCATAACCATGGAGGTGACCCAGTGCTCTCGCAAGGCGTCCACTCACGGTCATCCAGGCCCACATGCCTGCAGGGGATGGCTGCCCCCTCACGGCCGGGAGCCCAGGAGGACGGAGGGGCGCTCCTCCCACTTGCCTCAGTGGGTCTGTACCGCTTTGGTGGTGAGAATGGACGGGAAGAGCCTAGCTGTCTGTCCATGTATGTCCCCAGCTGGCGGATGAAGGAGCAAGACCCTGGCTCAGCTGGTGCAGAGAAGACTTCTCCAAGGCCAACACCTCCTTGCCACCAAGACTCACTAAGCCAGGAATCCGGAGAGTGTTAATGTGGCAACAAGCAAACTCTGCAGACCTGTGGCAGCCGTCTTGTCAGGGGGACGGAGCTGGGCCCAGACAAGGGGCCGGGCTGGCAGAGCATAGCACAGGGCAGAGAGGTCCGGCTTGTTAAGAGGAGGGTGCTGGTGCCAGGGGGCTGTGCATGTGAGTTGAGTAATCCACTCGCTGAACTCGGGGTCATAGGAAGAAAAGTGTCATTATGTCTACAAATCCTTTGAGAAATGGCAGCATCAGCACCTCTCCCTGCAGCCCAGGTTGGGGGCTCTGTCCTGCCCCTGGCAGCACCGGGAGACTGGGACCTTGCCCTGGACACACAGCCCTCTCCACCTCCTCCCCGGCTGAGAACCACACCCATGTCCCCCCTATGCCGTTGCAAGCCGTTCCACTGCATGAGCAGGAGTGGGCCTGGCCTGGAAGTTTCCACCATCGGACCCACGGCCAGTGCCCCCTCACCGGTCCTGCTGCCCAGGCCATCATGTGGGTTCCTTGGCCAACCCTGCCCAGAAACTGAGGGCTTGGCGGAGCTCACATCTGCCAGCTGCCCCTGTCCAGGGGACTGTGTCCCTGTGGTGCCGTCTCGTCTGTTTTCACCTCAGACTGTGGTGTCTTCCAGCTGTGAGGCCTTGGCAGTGAGGGTGGGGGCGCTCACTGTGGTTGGACCAACACCCACAATGGGCACATGAGGGACCCGGAACAGGGTCTGCTTGCCATGCTGGGCCAGCTGGAGGCCGGTCAGGGGCTGTGGAGCTGGGCCACTGGACCCAGGTGGGCTTGGGAGATTCCCAGGCTGGGGGATGGGCCGCCTGCAGCCTCGCTCTGCCTGCCTCTCTCTGCCTGCCTCTCTCTGGCCCTTGTTACCCCATCTGGCTTCTGCAGCAGCAGCAGCCTGCAAACCCGCCTGAGGCCACGGCGCCCCCTCTCCTGGCCCAGCTCCAGCCTCAGTGTGGGATTCGGTCTCCCCTTCCCTGTCCTCCCTGTCCCCTGCCCACTGCTCACCTCCTCGCTCAGCACAGGAGGTTGTGTGGGAGCAGAGAGCAGCTGTGGGTGTCTTGCCTCCAGCAGCAGGAGGCTGGGTCACCCTGCCTGGGACTGTGAGGCCTCTGGGGCGTGCTGGTCTCTGTACTCACCCCAGTGGCCTTCCCCTCCTGTGCTCTGTGCTCCACACAAACCCCGGCCGCACAAGTGCCTCAGCAGCTCCTCTGCTGCGCAGGGGGCCCCCTTGGGCTCTTGTCACTTCCCGCGTGGAATCTGTGTCCTTGTTCCAGTCCTCCAGCTTGTCAGCTGCTGGGTCCCTGGGGTGCCAGGCTCCGCCTTCTCCCCTTGTTGGGGCCAGCAGCAGGGAGCTCTGGGTCTCACAGGACTGCCTGCCCCACGGACCTGGCGAGTGGGCTCACGGCTGGTTGCTGTGCTCTGGCCACAGCGGGACAGCTCCTGGCGTAGGGGTGTGTCTGGCCTGACCGCCGTGGCCATCTGCCTGCAGGTGCCCGAGATCGTGAGTGTGCTGCGCTCCAAGCTCCAGGAGACCCGAGAGGAGTACATCCTGCAGGCTGCACAGCACAGCGTGTACCTCCTGGCGTCCCAGCACCGCACGGCCGTGGTCTCCAGCCTCCTGGGCAGCCCCCTGCCCTTTGACAGGTACCCAGTGCCCGCCAGCCTGCTGGGGTGGACGGGGCGCTGCCTGCCTTTGCACCCCAGCTCCTCTGCGTGGGAGCCTGCGCGTCCCCGGGGTCTAGGCTGGGAGGGAGACAGGCCCTGGCCGGGGGTTGCTGTGCCTACCCTCAGTGGGCCCAGTGCTGCCCAGCAGGCACTCTGTCGGCCCCCGGTGTCAGTGGGTGCCCTTGGCTGGCTCTCACAGGCTCTGCCATGCAGTCTCCAGAGCCTGTTCTCTGTGGGGTGTCGCATCATCTGTAAGCGGACCCCTCGGCCAGGCCCCATCTTTGAGCCAGGGAAGGGTCCTCGACCCCCGTGTACCGCGTGTTCCCCAGCCCACACTCCCAGCTCCTGAGCTCCCAGCAGTGACCCTTGAAGGGCAGGACTTCTCCCCGCGTGGGGCCTGTCTCTGTCTTTCCTGTCTCCCTCAGCGCCCCCGGGGCACCTTGACCTGTGCCGAGGCCACCTGTGGCCATTGCTGTGGTCCCGGCATCTCCAGGGTGCAGGGCCTGCTGGTCCTGCCTTTCTGTGCCGTCCCCGCTGTGGGGAGACCCTTGTCGGGGAGGGGGTGGCTGGCCCTTTACTCCTGTCGGCTCTGCTTTGACTCAGATGCTTGGAGGGGTGCTGCCAGGTGCCACAGTTACGGTGTCTCGTCTCTCTGGGGCGGCGCCTCTGCTCTCCTGGCACACCCTTTGCAGGGGTGCATTTTTGGTTAGCGCTTGCCTGGTGGCTCCTCCCCGTTGGCGCAGCAGCCTTGCTCTGGGCCGAGCGGTGGCCACGCTCCTCTCCTGCTGCTGTGGGTGGGTCACACCCGCTGGCTGGGTCTGTGCCCGTCTCACTGCTCTTTGTGCTTTATCTTCTTTCTTTCTCTTTTTGAACTTCACAGGGTCTGTTTCGTACTTTCACTTTTCCACTCAGTTGATTTGGAAGTTGTACGCTCTGTTTCTGTTCGTTTAGTGGTTGCCCTAAAAGTCACACCTCATGAAGCTGAGCTCGCGCCCTGCAGGCGGCCCGGGCTTCTGCGCCCACAATCAGTCGTCATCAGGAATCCTTGACGCAGAGGGTGCATGCGGCCCTGCCACAGGTTCACTGCCCTGCCCTCCGCTCCTCCCTTGCTCCCTTCCCATGGAGGCACAGCTTACACACAGAGGCGCGCACGCGCTGTGATTGGCCCACGAGCTCCCCTGCTGTGGGCCTGGCCTCTCCCCAGGGGAGACGGAGGAGAGTCAGCCCCCAGTGGGCTCCCGTGCACCCCTCGGCTGAAACTTGCTGAAAGGTCGCCGCTGTCTGACTGCTGTCACCAGAGATGCATTTTGCCTGATCTTGAACTCAGTGTAAATGGAATCACATAATTTTCTTCTAGCTTCCTTTACACAACACGCTGTCTGGGTGCACGGGGCTCTCGTCGTTCTTTTCCCGCTGTGTGGTGTTGCTGTGAGCACCACACTGTCTGTTTATAGGAGTGGAATTGCCCTAGGTCAGGGATCAGCGCAGTCCCGTCCACCACCTGTTTCTGTACAACCTGTGGGCTAAGAATTGGTTTTACACTTATACGTGGTTAAAAAAAACTGAAGAAGAATATTGCACTGATATGAAATCATGTGAGACCCTGATTTCAGTGACCTTAAGTGCAGTTTTGTTGGTCCAGCTTGCCCGTCTCTGTGCCCAGTGGGGCCTGTGGTCGCTTCGTTCCACCACAGCAGAGCCACCCAAGGCCTGGAAACCATGTGGCAAGTGTCTCCAGAGTTTGCGGGCCCCTGCTGTGGGCACAGGTGGATGGCGCCCAGCAGTTGAGCTGCACGCCTACCCTGTGTCCCTGCCAGTGCTCGTGTCCTCGCTGCCCTGGTGCGTGTGCGTCTGTCCACATTGAGCACTGGGGTCTTTGCTCTTCATTCCTGCATCTCGGTCTCCGTCACTTCCTTTCTACCTGCAGTGCATCCTGCAGAATGTCCTTGGTGAGGGTCTGCTGGTGGTAAACTCTCCGCTTCCGTTCCCTGAAAGTGTCTTTATTTGGCCATCCTTCTTGAATGTTGTTTTTGTAGAGCTGGATTTCTAGTTTGGCAAGTATTTTCTTTTAGTGCATGTAGGACCCACATGGTTGTTTTCCAGCGTCTGTAGTCTAAACAGTGCTGCCATTTCAGAGGAAATTGCTGGCTCTCCTCCAATGTGCGCACGACGTTCCCTTGTTGCCACCCGCACACCCTGGGCGTGGGCTCCGGGTGGCTTCTTTCCCTTCCTTCTGCTGGGTGGCAGCTGGGCTTCTTGAGCCTGTTGTCAGTTCTGAACATTTTTCAGATACTCTCTCTCTCCTCTGCTTCCCGGATGACCCCCAAACATCGGTCAGACATTTTGTTTCACCGCCCGCATCTCTTGTTCTGTCTTCTCAGTTTCCGTGATCTTTCTCTGTGCTGGTTTCTGGGTAATTTCTTCCATTTATCTTCCAGTTTGTTATTTCTCTCTCCTGCTGTATCGAGGCTGGTGCCAAGTACGTCCACCAAGCATCATGTTACACATCTCATTTCTAAAGGGCTATTTGTTCTCTTTCAAATTTGCTGCGTCTATTTTTAGAATTTCCAGTTCCTGTTTGATGGTTGTCACTTCTCTGTGAACACAGCCAGCACAGCCACGTCCCATGTCTGAGCACCTCTGTGCATGGGCTCCATGGACCTCACTTACGGGGCCAACTTCACGTGTGCCTGGTTCTTATCGGCTGCGTACTGCTCATTGCTCTGGAAACATGATTTGTAGGTGCTCCTGAGGCTGGGGTGATGCTGCCTCCTCCAGAAAGGCTAGTGTTTGCTTCCAACGGCTCCAAGGGGACCCCTCCCACTCCCCCAGGCCCTCTGTAAGGCTGAGAGCTTCTCCCTGCCCTTTATCACCAGCCCTGCTCACCACTCGGCAGCCTGTTTAAGGACCCCTGGGGTCAGAGGAAGGGATGAGTTCAGATCTTAGGTCAGGATGACGTTTCCTGTCTGGCTGGAGCTGAGTCTGGTGGGCATGTCTGAGGGCATGGAGCTGGGGCTGATAGTGGCCTCAATGTGACCATCCTCCCATCCTGCTCCAGCCACACCTGCACCCTGTGGCGGGCACTG
This sequence comes from Equus quagga, assembly GCF_021613505.1. Lineage (NCBI taxonomy): Eukaryota > Metazoa > Chordata > Mammalia > Perissodactyla > Equidae > Equus > Equus quagga. The sequence continues at coordinate 775,995 of NC_060282.1, read as the reverse complement.
GCCGTGGAGCCCAGCCTCACCACGCAGGTCCTGGGGCTGCTCCTGGAGAAGATGAGCAGAGACGTCCCATTCAAAGAGAGCCGGGCCTTCCTGCTGAGCTGCTCTCCTGACCGCGTGGCCACGCTGCTGCCCCTCGCAGTGAGTGGGGGCCCCGTTCTCCCTTCTCTCGGCTTTTTGAGGGGGCTTGGCAAGGGGCTGCATCAGTGCTGGGGGGAGGACCCCACAGGTGGCCTGGGGGCCACCCCACAGGCACCTGGCTGCTGACTGGGGCACCAGAGCTGGCCAGCTCCGAGCCTAGGCTCGTAAAGGCCCCACAGGTGTTGGTCCCCAAGGGAGAGCACTGTGTTTCATCCTACGGAAAAAAAATAAACCCGGCTTGGCAACGTTTTCGGCAGTAAAGCAGCTGTAAGAATTTCCTCCTCCCTGCTGAGGACTAAGAGCAGCTGGTCAGAGGCTGGTCCCAAGGCTGCGCCCCACGGTCCCCATGCTGCTCCTGCCCTGAGGCCGAGCTGGTGGGCTGCACCCTCCTCTGGGATGCACTCCTCCCCAGAACCAAGACCCTTGATGCCCGGGGTGCATGCTGAAGGGGCGATGGGCTAGTTCAGGTCCTGAGGTCAGGGCTCAGCCTTCACTGTGGCCGGCCTCATTAGAAACGGCCCCAGAGGGATGGTGAGCCTGAGGCAGCCCCTGTCCCCAGGCCACCTGTGCGCTGCGCGAGGTCACCTCAGCTCCGGCGTCCGGGTCTGCGGTGCTGGAGCTCTACCCCCAGCTGTTTGTGGCGCTTCTGCTGCGCATCAGCTGCACCGTGGGCGTCCAGCTGCCCCGGAACCTGCAGGCCAAGGAGAAGAGAAGCGCCGGCTCGGCTCTGGCCCCCAGGAACCTTGAGCCCTGCAGGTAACTGGGGCCATGCCTGCCGCCCCCAGCGCCGTTGTTTGAGCACAAGCATGTCTGTGCCCCACTGTGCGTGCCTCCGGTATGTGTCTCCACGAGGCTGCCTGGCTCCCATGAGCGGTGAGGGAGATGACAGGAAGGGCTGGCCAGGTGGTGGGGGCTTAGCCCAGGAGCTGGCCCTCCCCTGGTGATGTCTGTGGCTCTCCCTGCTGGGAGCACGGCCTCCCTGGGCCGTCCCTTCTCGCCTCTTCCCCCAGGTTGGGGATGGGGACCCTGGGGAAGGCAGCTGCAAGTCTCTGGGGCATTGTGTGGCTGCGGGGGCCTTGTGGGGATGCTCAGGTAGATCCAGAGGGGTGGCTTCTGTGAAAGGTGGAGGTATGGGGAGGGTTTGGGGAGCGGGTGGGGCCTGGAGTGAGCCCCTGCCTACAGCACTGTGTTTGCAACCTTGGTCCTCAGCTCTGAGTTCTAGCTCCTCCTACACTCAATCAGGGCCACACCTTCAGACAGAAACTCTGCAGTGGCCTCACTGCCTCCCCTGAGGGACCTCCCGCCTAGGTCGGCCCCCAGCCCTGCAGGGAGGGCTCGATGCCAGGCCCCCCATACCACCAGCCTGTGCAGGCAGCTTCCGTCTCAGCTTTCACTGGGGTCTGGGATCCTGGGTCTCTGCTGAGTGGATCTTGGGTCCTGGGGCACGAGACCAGGACGGGTGGGCGGAGCCTCTTGCTGAGGTCAGTGTGCTCAGAGCTTTGCAGCCTGGACATCTGCCTGCCCATCCTGGCCTCTGAGGCCATTCCCAGGCCTACTATGGTGGCACCCCAGGGCTCCAAACAGCCGCCTAGGGCCACAGGGTGAACAGAGGAAGCTGCCATCCTGGGGCCATGTGCCTGAGGAACCGTGAGCCTGGGCTGCCTCCCAACCCATCCCAGCAATGGGGCTTGGATGTGCCCCTGGGCTGGGGACACACAGGGGAGAGTGTCAGCTCGCCCCACCCCGTTCCAAGGCTGCAGCTCCCCAGGACCAGCTCATAAACTCTAGCAGAGGCTGTGTGCCAGGGCCTGCCCAGCTCGCACAGACCAAGTGGAAAATGTGAACGGACCAGCGGACACTGTCCCGACCAGCCCTGGGCCTGGCATGCCGAGACTTAGCTCCCCGGCCTGGCAGCTTTGGTGGCTACAGACCCCACGCCCCCGCCGGGGCCCCTGGGCTGCCAGCCCTGAGCTGGGATGCAGGCAGAGCAGGCACAGGTCTCGGCTGATGGAAGCCATCAGTTGGCGAGTCAGACCCTGGCAAACCCACATCCACAAAAATTCTGGCAAGAAGCCCCCTCCCTCATGTAAACGGTTCACGTGTTCCTGTGCCACCCTTGCGCCTCACCACTGGTGATCTGTTGGAACTGGTCGAGAAGTCCGAGCGTGCTGGTTTCAGCCTGGAGCAGAGCCCCTGGTCCAGGTGGCACCTCAACTGAGCCTCGAGGCCTGGAGCGCGGTGTGGAGCTCTGGGCCCTCGCTTGTACCACGGCAACTGGCCAGGACTGGTGTGGCTTCGTGGACCTGGGTCCAGTGACTGGTCCCGCTCATGCTGTGGGTGACCCCTCAGTGGCACACCGTGGGCATCCGCCCAGTGACCACAGTGGCCAAAGTGGTTCTTTCTGTGCCTGCAGTCAGTGTTGGGCTGCCCTACATTCAAGGGTCTGCCCTATGGGGTCTGGGCCCTCTGCTGGCATCTCAGGGCTCCTAGTACAGCAGGAGCTGCCTGCTAGTGTTTTCTCTCTGGGGAGAGAGCCCCGGAGGGGGCGCAGTCCACGGACACTCAGTGAGGGCTCACTGGGAGCCTGTCCAGCTGTAGGCAGATACTAGGCCGCTCCCCTGCTGGCACCCCCACAGGCCTCATGCCACCTAGGAATGACCATGGGGACAGGGCTGGGCCAAGGGTGAGGGCAGCAGGCTGTGTTCATGATGCTGGCCTGGGGGAGGCTGCCAGCATCTGCCTTCCGGGCTGCCGAGCCCCCTGAGTCCCCTCAGTGGCAGACCTTCAGGCCTGATTGGGTCCTCGCTCCCTGTGTGGGCCAGCCTGGAAATCTCACAGGACCGCAGGTACAGGGTCCCAAACAAGCCTGTCACACAGTGCCTTCTCTGCCACTTCCCCAGATCCATGTGTGAGGCCACGGTGCAGCCAGCAAGACCTGTCCCCCAGGCCCACCATTCCCCTGCACCCCAGCCACCAAGCCGTCTGTGTCACGGGAGAGTGTGTGTCAGCTAGCGCTGGGCAGGACATGCTTGCCGGCTGCGTCTGTCCCCTTGGCATGTCTGGTGCACCGCCCTGTGTGCGGACGTCTCCCCTTGGGCCAGGAGCTCCTGGGGATGATCTTCGTGGACTCGGCATCTGCAGACCGGTGTGGGGCCTGATGTGTGCGGTGGCCAATGTGGGGAGGAGAGGTCAGCGCGTGGTGTGGCCCCCAGGCCCTCCCTGCGTGGTTCTGAGAACCCTGATGAGCCATCTCTCTGGCCACAGGCTTTGGTGTGAAGTTCTGCGGGTGTCGGGCTGACGCTGCCCTCTCCCCAGACCTTGTCATGGGGTCCTGCTCCTGCTGCGGCCCCAGGAGTGCTGAGGGCCTCCGCCGAGCTGGGGGAGGGTTTACGCGAGCGACGGGCAGATGCTAAGTTCTGGCTGGGCCCTGTCAGCTCTGGCCCCTCCTGCAGGGAGATGGGAGGGCCAAGGACTGCAGGGCTTAGGGGGGTAGCAGGGCACAGCCCGCACCCAGCACCCCCGACTGGCTGAGCTGGTGGACAAAGCTGGACACTCGCCATCAGCCGCTGCAGCTCTCAGCCACGTTCGGGTGTTTTCCTCACTTGCGTCGTGTTGAGTGTCTGGGAGTGGAGCAGGGTCCTACCTCCTGTCCCTTCCCACGGGGCTCTGGGGCCTCCCGGGGTGGGCATGGCCATGCACACTGAGAGCCGAGGCTTCTGAGGTACAGGGACAGGCTGCGTAGGGGTCCAGGCCTGGGCCTGGGCTGTGGACTTGGCCCCTGTGGATGCCCGGCAGTGTCTGGGCTGGGCCCACATGTGGCAGGCCAGGTGCCAGGAGGAGCCGTGAGGCCAGACGTGTCTGTGCCACAGCTGCAGCCCTGGGTCCCAGTAGAGCGGGTGTAGGGACTGGCTCTGGGGCCTAGAGGCCTCTACTCCACCCAGCCCATTGACAGGGGGCCTCGTGCCCTCCCCAGGCAGGACTTGACCCCCAGCCTGCCCTCTGGGTTCACTTTTATGAAGGATTTTCTTCATTTTCATCTTTTTTTTAAAAATTAAATGAAGGTCTTTAAGGCAAGTGGAAAAGCAGCTGGTTGTGACCCTAAAAGTGCCAGAGGGCCCTGCCTGCTTCCAGAGGGCCTTGGGGACACTGCCTGCAGAGCCCCCACCTGCCCTCACAGGGGTGGGGGTCAGGTGCAGTGTCACAGCCTGAGACCAGACGGGTGGAAGCCACCTAGAGGGGCCCAGCTTGGAGAAAAGAGCGAGCTGAGGATGTCCCAGCAGGTCACCCAGAGTCTGCTCCCTATGGGATATTGCAGGCAGTACGCAGCCAGGCAGCCCTGGGACAGCCCTCCCGAGAGCACGGCTGTGTGTGCAGGCGAGGTGCAGAGTGGAGAGGTACACCAGGGCCTCTGCTCCATGCCCCCACCAGCCAAGCCCACACCCCTGTGCATTCCCACAGCTCCGCAGTGGATGCCCTGCAGACCATGCTGCTCCGAGGTGGTAATGAGGACGTGGTGCAGCGTATGGAGCGGGAGGGAGCCTGGGAGCTGCTCAGGACCTCAGCAGGGCACGAGGAGGGCGTCGCCCGGCTGGCGAGGTCAGCAGGCTGCACTTGCGCACACCATCCCAGTGCTGGCTGAGCTCTAGCAGGCCAGGTCCTGTCCAGGCACCATCTGGGGGCCATGGGACCACAGGAAGGCACAGATGAAGACCCCCACTGGCTCATGCAGGGGACTGAGCTGCCTGAGCCAGTGTGCCCAGTGTGAGGAAGTGGCACATGGGCCTTGAGGGCCAGCTTGGGGCCCCACGTGGCATGTGAAATGGGGAGGCCAGGAAGGCAGCAGTGTGCTCAGTGCTCTGACTGCTGGTGGGGGGCGGGGAGGCCCCTCTACAGAGGCCTGGAGAGGAGGGCTAGCAGGGGCGTCTGAGAGGGAGGGAGGACACGCAGGGCCTGGCAGCTGGGTGGAGGGGCTCATGAGCTAGAGGGCTCTGACCGTACAGGGTGGGCTGGGGAGCAGCCTGAGGCCTCAGCCCCTGTACCGTGTGACCTCTTTCCTCAGTGCCATGGCAAAGTTTGCAGGCCCCCGGCTGCCCCTGGTGATGAAGGAGCTCGTGAACTCACAGAGCAGTGTTTACGAGATCCAGAGGGTCACCTCCACAGCCTTCCTTGCTGAGGTAGGAGCCGTTTGCTAGAAGAGGCCTGGCAGGGCAGGGTGAAGCCTCCGACAGGCGGGCACTGTCCTTGCCAGCCAGAGCCATTGCCCAGCCCCCACTTGGTGCTGGTGGGTGCAGAAGTCACGGGGCCACACTGTGCCCAGTGAAGGGAGGCTTCAGCTGTGCACAGCCTGTGCTGGCCTGAAGCACTGCTGGGCCCTCAGTGGGGCAGGCCAGCAGCCAGGGCCCCCAAGGCTCCCTTGGTAGCTTCTAGTGGCTGACAATGCCTAAAATTTGCCCAAGGAAGGCCACAGCAATGGGGGCCATGCCTGGGCCGTGGACACAAGTTAGGGAAGAGGATGAAGGGAGGCCACGAGCCCAGCCTTTGCCCGTGAGGCCCTCAGCTGGCCTCTGCTGTGTCCACTCCTCACAAGGACCTTGGACTGGGACTGCCTAGCAGCACAGTGGTGGGGGAGGGGCTGGGGGCAGTCTTGCTGCCCATCTAAGTGGGATGTGGCCTGGGCCTCAGCTGGCTGGGGTAGGGCAAGCTCCTGGGGGTCAGTGGGAGTGGGTGGTCCCCAGCACCTCTGCCTCCAGCTGCTCAACAGCAACGTGGTGAATGACCTGATGCTTTTGGAGTCGTTGCTGGACAACCTGGCGGCCCGGCAGAAGGACACATGTGCCAGTGTACGGCGGCTGGTGCTCCGTGGCCTAGCCAACATCGCCTCCAGCTCCCCCGATAAGGTGAGCTAACCAGCCAGCCCATCAGCCCTGCCCGTGGAGGATGGACAGGATAACTGTGGTTGACAGTGAGGAAACCCAAGCGGATACGGTGTGGGCGGTGGGCATGGACATAGAGGCAGCTTGGACTGCTGCGGTATGGGGAAGGGGCAAGTCTGCAGGGTGGGGGCTGCATCATACTGTGCCATGACGTGTGACAGGCAGCAGGGCTTGACCTGGGAACACAACTGAATGCAGGGTATCCCCAGGTTCGGGCCCATGGCCCCCAGCTCCTAACAGCCATGATCGGTGGGCTAGACGACGGGGACGACCGGCACAGCCTGGTGGCCCTGGAGGCCATGGTGGGCCTTGCGAGGCTGCTGGACCTGGTGGAGCCCCGGGACCTGCGCCCTGTGCTGCTGCATGTTGCCATCCGCATCCGGCCCTTCTTTGACAGTGTAGGCTAGGCAGAGAGCGGGGGGCACCCAATGGCCTAACATCCCCACCCCAGCACCTGCTCCCTGACTCTTCCTCAAGAGCCTTAAGCTCCCTGGGTCCCACAAGCCGTGCATCCACACCGCACACACAGATCCTCTGGAGTGCGGCTCAGGGCCCCCAGCACCCCCCAAACCCCTGCGAGGGGTCTTTTCTTGCCAGCCTCCCTATCACTGCTCCCGAGCCCCAGCCCTCCAAGCCCGTGCCAGGCGGGGACAGCATCCAGGGCATGGAAACAAGGAAGAAGGCATAGGGAAGGGGCCCAGGGCCTGGCACCAACTGGTGGGCAGGGCTGGGGAGGCCCCCCTGGGTGACACCTGCCCCCCGCCAGGAGAAGATGGAGTTCCGTTCTGCATCCATCCGCCTCTTTGGGTATCTCAACAAGGCCTGCCATGGGGACTGTGAGGATGTCTTCCTGGAGCAGGTCGTTGGTGGGCTGGCGCCCCTGCTGCTGCACCTGCGGGACCCCCAGGCGCCTGTGGCCGGTGTGAGTAGCCAGTGGGAGGTGTGTGGGCCAAGCCAGGCTTAGGGACTCAGGGACTCAGTGTTGTGCCCACAGGCCTGCAGGTTTGCCCTGCGCATGTGTGGCCCCAACCTGGAGTGTGAGGAGCTGGCGGCCGCCTTCCAGAAGCACCTGCAGGAGGGCTGGAGCCTGCACTTTGGTGAATTCCTCAACACCACCTGCAAGCACCTGGTGAGGGGCAGGGCTGCAAGGGTGTGCGTGTGCGCGTGTGCGCGTGGGAGTCAGGCTGACAGCCTCTCTGTAGATGCACCACTTCCCGGACCTGCTGGGCCGCCTGGTGAGCACCAGCCTGTTCTACTTCAAAAGCAGCTGGGAGGACATCCGTGCTGCTGCCCCCATGCTCACGGGTGAGTGCCGCCCCTCGAGCCTCCACAGCCCATGCCTGACCCTGACCCTGACCCTGACCCTGACCCCTGCCTGCAGGGTTCCTGGTGCTGCATGTAGAGCCAGAGCACCGGCTGCAAGTGGACCTGGAGCAGCTCACTGCGGGTGAGCGCTCTACCCAAGTCCATGCACATGTACCCCCCCACGGGGTCAGGGGCCCAAAGGCCCCCCCGCCACCTTCAATCTGCCAGGCTGCACAGGGCCCTGCTGACCCTGTGGGCACCAGGGGGGACTAAGTGATTTTCCTGGATTTCAAGGATTTTTTCCCTGTCACTGGTGACCTCATCGTCTCTAGTAATTCACGGAAACTTCTTAACTGTTCCAAAAGAGCTTAAAAAACACTAAAAAAGGAAAAACTATCTTTCCGTTGGCTCCTGAGCCCTCCCGGCAGAGGCCTGTCTTAGGAGGGTGGTGGGCGGGCGGCCCCACGCACAGAGTAGGGGGTGCATCATGAGGTCTGGCCCCCCAGGCTCGGTGCGCCGGGAAGGGGGCGGGAGCAGCCCTAGCCACAGCTCGTTAGGGGGTGATGGCAGGAACCCCAGGCTCAGAGTCAGTTCTCAAAGGGCCACAGAGGCGCCCCTGGCAGCAGCTCCCTGTCCCCCAGCACTCCAGCTCCTGCTCAAGGACCCAGCCCCCGCCGTGCGCATGAAGGCCGCCGAGACTCTGGGCCGCCTGGTGAAGTTCGCCTGAGGCTCCCCCAGCAGCGCTGCTGTCCCCACCAGCAATACCAGCCCAGGCTGTGTCTGGGCCTGAACCTCCGAGACAGGCCTGAGGAGCCCCTGCTTGAGAGCAGACTGTGGAGCCGCCTGGCCCCTGTGGGGATCAAACACCTGCCCCTCAAGGAGGCTGCTGGAGGCCAAGTGGGATGGGGGCCAGTCAGTGTCCCACTCAGTTGCCAATAAAGCCCTTTGCTCCTCAGCAGGTGATGTAGGGTGCGATGACGCAGCCTTTCCTTCTGGGACAGGTCAGTAGGGTGTCCCCTGCTGTCTGGGGAGATTCAGTGAGGGAGGGGAAGTGGTCAGGAACCCCGGATTCAAGGTCACAGCACCAGTCAGCTGGGACAAACACTCTATTGAGGGTCCGGGATGCACACGCAGCCCAGGGGGGAGCAGGGCAGCCTAGGTGAAGAGGCGGATGGTGCCGTCGGCGCCTGAGGAGAAGACCCATGGCTGCGTGGGGTGAAAGGCCACGTCCAGCACGCCCAGGTCTCGCGTCAGCACGTGTCCCCTCAGCACCTTCACGGGCACCAGCAGCGGGTTCTGCAGCAGGTCACTGTTGGCGAGGAAAGGGGCTCAGGTCACGGGCGGCACGGGCCCCCCCCCAGCATGGACAGGGTGGGCAGGGGTCAGCACTCACTTATACACCATCCCATGGCAAACGATGACACTGCCGTCGTCGGAGCCAGAGGCGAAGAGCGGGTACCGGGGGTGGAAAGCCACTGCCCGCAGGGCCTTCTTGTGGTGCCTGGGGAGGACCTGATTGAGAGCAGGCTCAGGAAGGGGGAGGAGCCCACCACACCCTCGGCAGCACCTCACCTTAGCACCCTGTATGGCCGAGTGGAAAGGTCCAGGTCAAACCACACCAACTTGCTGTCATAGCTGCCACAGATGACGTTGTCACCTGGGGGCAGACGTGGTGGTGGGGACCCGACAGCCATGCCTGGCAGGGTACACGCCCCACCTGCCGGGTGCACCCCCCTTGCCCTCACCTGCGGGGTGCACCGCCAGGCTGGACACCCACTTGCAGTTTGGCATCAGCTTCTTGGTTAGCTCCTGGCGCAGCAGGTGGTAGAGGCGGACGCTGCGCTGGGAGGCCACGAGCAGGAAGGGCCGCGCAGGGTGGAAGGCCACACGCTGTACCTGTCCGTGGCTGCGGCGGAAGGGGCTCTGGCTCCGCCGCCGGCTCAGCTGGTGGATCAGCACCTGGGTGTGGCCCGGGGCCGCCAGCACCACAGCCATGTAGTCCCCTCGCCCGTGCCAGGTCACCTGTGTCACTGGCTGCAGGAGAACGAGGGTGGCTGAGCCGGGCCCTCCCCTGCCCTGTGCCCCATCCCCCCCACCTCCACGGCCCCCACACCTTGCCGTGGCGGATGCGCAGCCGCAGGCCCTCCTGGCGCTCCTCCTCTGAGGCTTCCAGCCAGTGGGCGGGCTGCAGGGCGGGCTCCGCGGGTGGGGTGAAGCCGCTCAGCAGCTGGTCCGTGCTGCCCACCACCAGCCGGTCCCCCAGGGCCGGGTTCAGCAGCAGCACCGCGTCCTCTCTGCAGGCCAAAGCCAGATGCAGCCCTTCAGGCCTAGGGCCCTCCCCTGCTGCCACAGGGACCCCCGGGCCTCACACTTACACTGCCACAGCCACCAGGCAGATGGTAGGGTGGGGGTTCCAGGCCACGCTCCTCACCACACCCCCCACAGGCACAGTCCTCATGCAGCGGGCGGTGGCCACCTCCCAGAGCCGCACCGAGCCGTCGTCAGAGCCTGAACATAGCAGACAAGGGCCCTCAGCACCTGGCCCTCCTGCCCAGGCCCCCATGCTGGGGTTGCCCCCACCTCAGGCCCACCTGAAGCCAGCCACTGGCCCCCCGGGGAGACGCTAAGGCAGCGGACAAGGTCTCCATGACCCCTGTAAACCTGCAGAGAAGGGGCAGTGAGGACATGGACAAAGAGAAGGGTGTGCCCCCCCACCCACCCCACCTGCTTACCAGGGCCTGGCACGTGGGGAAAGGCTGCAGGTCCCGTGGCCGGGGCAGCTTGGGGATGAGGTCTTCAGGGTCCACATTCACCTGGAGCAGGAGAGCACGTGGTCACCCGGCTCCCATCCCGTCCCATGGTCCCCCGTCCCCTGCCCAGGTGCCCTGCTGCCCCACATACCCTCATCTTGCGCTGCCGCGGGCACAGATAGAGATCAAGGCAGCGTTCGAAGCGCTCCTGGATGAAGCGGCCGTAGGCAGGCACGGCCCGCAGGCTGGGGAACTTGCGTGGCAGGAAGTTGAGTTTCCTCTCAGCCGGCTCTTGCTGCTCCCATGCCAGGCGCTGTGGAGACAAGGATGAGCCAGGAGCGCAGGGCTGGGAGCTGGAGTACAGACCCCCACCCCAGCACCAGGCCCACCTCCTCCTCGCTGGGCAGGTACTCAGGAGGTGGGTTGTAGGACTCGGCGTGGCCAGGCAGGGCCAGCTTGGGAGCAGGCACGTGCATCTTGTGACGTCCCAGCACAGCGTTGGGGTCCTCCTGGGCCCACAGGTCATAGAAGGTAGGGGTGGGGTCCCGGGGCCGGCGAGGCTGGATCCAGCCCATCTTGATGGCATGCACCAGGCGAGAGACCTGCACACACAGGCCAGGTCAGGGTGGGAGCAGTGGGGGCCGCACCCTGGAGGACAGGGCTGCACCCACCTTCTCCTTCTCCACCAGGGACGGGATGAAACTGCGCTTGTCGGCAGGTCGGTTGGTCACCGGGTGGATCATGAGGTCCCCACTGAAGAAGTCCACAGCTGGCTGGGGGAACAAGCACAGGCCTGTGGGCCAGGGTCCTGCAAGTGCCTGCAGACCCCAGGGGCCAGCTGCTGCCACCTACCTCATATGGATCAAAGCTCACGTCCCCAAACTGGCCCCTTTGCAGCCGCTGGACTAGGGCCACCTGCTCATCTGTCAGCCGCACATCACGTCCCGTCATCCGGTCCTGCACCGTGCGCCTAGGGGGGCCACCCATCAGAGCTATGTTCAAGCCCTGCCCAGCAGGCCTGGCCCCACGCCAGCTTACCAGTAGTCAGGGTCGTCCATCTTGTCCAGGAACTGGTCCAGCTCGTCGCGTGTACGTATGGGCTTGTAGATGCGCTTGCCATCAAGGTCGTAGCCCACGTGGGGGAAGTCATCGTACCACTCCAGGGGCACATTGCCCACCGTGTTCCGGACATCCTGTGGCAGCAGGCCAGCGTGTCAGCACTGGACACCCACCATGCCCATCCCTCCCTTCGAGCCCCCAGGAGACAGATGGGGGGGGGCAAAAGCAAAGGGAGTGGCCTCAAGGCTGGCCAGGGGCAGCACCCAGGCACCCTGACACGTGCCTCTCCCTGGGGTGGGACGTGGCGCAGCGGCCGGCGCTGCCCCCCCACCCCCCTGAGCCCCAGAGGCGCCGGAGCTGTACCTTCACATTTTCCACTGAAGTGGTGCCAACCCCAGAGCCTCCCTCTGGATTCCTTGGCCAGGGCTCTGGGCAGCCACAGACAAGGGTGACCTCATCGCCCGCGGGCTCCCTCCCCTGGCGGGGGCCTTAGGCAAAAGTAGGTAGCCACAGGCAGGGACTCAGGGAAGACCCCACCAACCCACTCAAAGGGGAGGCGGAAGCCACTGTATTCTGCCCTGCAACCTTTTGAGGACCCCCAGCTCCCCCGGTCCTGCCCCCCACCCCACCTCCAGCGGGCAGAACAGCTACATTCCCGGACACACATTCCTGGTCGAGGCCCCTGCCAGCCACCACCCTCCCTCCGCCCAGCATGGAGACTGCTGCCCAGGCGGCCGCTTCCTGCAACAGTAGCCACAGGGGGAGGGGCCCCGAAAAGACTGAGCACAGCTGGGAGCCTGAGGTCCCCTTTGCAGCAGAACAGGACCCCTGGGCCCTGTTCCTCTGCACCTGCCCCTCCCAAGACCTGCTGACTTCAGTCCTCCCAGCAGGCCCATGCCCAGGGGCACCCCCTGTGCCCTTGCCCACCGTTAGGAATGCCTTCCCTTCTGCTCAGCACTGGGGAGGGGGGTTGTCTCTCTCCCGTGCCCCAGGTCTACACAGCCACCCCTGAACTGGACAGACCCTGGGGGGCCCAGTGGCCAGGGGGAGAAGGCCCACAGGAGCACTGGGCAGGGTAACGGGGTGGCTTCTCCAGAGCAGGGGAGCAGCAGGAGCCAGGAAAGGGGAGAGGGATCCAAGCAGAGAGCACAACTTGTGCCAGACCTGGAGGGTGCTGCTGATGCCAGAAGGGGGCAGGTGCAGGACAGACAGGCTGTGCCACCGGGCGACCCCACGGGCAAATCTGGAGGGGGCAGCCAAGGGGTTTGGGGCTGAACTGCAGCCCCTGAATGCTCCTCTGTGCCCCTCCTTTGCCTGGCACAGAAGGCCCAAGTGTACAGGGGAGGGAGAGACAGACAGGGTGTGGCCACGCGCCTGGGCCAGGGCAGCTGGGTTAACTTGGTCATGCCAGGGCAGAAGGCCGGGTCATGGGTCCCACTTGACCCTCCTGCCCCTGCTGAGGGGCGGCGGGAGGGGGCTACACAGCCCCAGCACCACCCAAACTGGCTCCTGCTTCCCGGAGACAGCAAGATGCTCCAGGCCCCTTCAGCGTGGCGAAGGCAGAGGGACGCAGGGCCCCTGCTCCGAGCGCCTCCAGGGGCCGGGAGGCGGGGAGGAGGGCGGGCCGGCGCGGGGGAGGGGCGGCCGCCGCTATAAAGGCCCGGCCCGCGGCCCCGCTCCAGCCCGGGACGCACACGTGCGCGCGGCGCCGCAGCCGCCACCGCGGGCGCCCAGAGACCCGCGCTCCCCGGCCCGGCGCCCGCCCGCCCGCGAGGCCCGGTGGCGGCATGCGCTGCGCGCGGCGGAGCTGACGGCGCGCCCGCCGGCCACATCCCTCGCCATGCTGCGCTCGGCGCCGCCCGGCCGCTACCTGTACCCCGAGGTGAGCCCGCTGTCGGAGGACGAGGACCGCGGCAGCGAGAGCTCGGGCTCCGACGAGAAGCCCTGCCGCGTGCACGCCGCGCGCTGCGGCCTCCAGGGCGCCCGGAGGCGGGCCGGGGGCCGGCGGGCCGTGGGCGGCGGCTCGGGGCCTGGGGGGCGGCCCGGCCGCGAGCCCCGGCAGCGGCACACGGCAAACGCGCGCGAACGGGACCGCACCAACAGCGTGAACACGGCCTTCACGGCGCTGCGCACGCTCATCCCTACCGAGCCGGCCGACCGCAAGCTCTCCAAGATCGAGACGCTGCGCCTGGCCTCCAGCTACATCTCGCACCTGGGCAACGTGCTGCTGGTGGGCGAGGCCTGCGGCGACGGGCAGCCGTGCCACTCGGGGCCTGCCTTCTTCCACGCGGCACGCGCGGGCAGCCCCCCGCCGCCGCCGCCCCCGCCCCCGCCGCCCCCTGCCCGCGACGGCGAGAACGCCCAGCCCAAACAGATCTGCACCTTCTGCCTCAGCAACCAGAGAAAGTTGGTGAGTGTCGGCTGCGGGGCACCCACGGGAAGGGAGGCGCCCCGCCTCCAAATCACCCCTGCAGCCCACACCTGTCGTGGAGAGGGCGGGGCCGAGGCAGGCCGAGGCCCCCAGCAGCACCTGTAACCCGTGTGCCGCCCCGGCCAGGGAGGAAGGAGCACAGGGAGGGTGCAGCTGGAGCAGGCAGGGCTGGGCCTCCCCTGGGCCTTCTCCCCCGGAGTCCCCAGGACACAGGCTCCCACGGGCACCTGAGAGGGCCACCTAGGGCCAGGTGGGGGTCTGGGAGGAAGGCAGGGCAGATCTGGAAAAAGCTGGGGTGCAGGAGCAGGGTTGGCTCAAGCACCCACCCTGCCCCCATGGGAAGGAGACCCTCTGGGGTCCCTGTGTCCCACCACAGCCCCTGCCACAGGCCTAAGGCTTATCAGGCACCTGCCGTCCCTCCCCCAGCCCTTGCCCCTGGGGCTGCCCCCTCAGACACCAGCAAGGCCGTGGGGTTGGCAGGCAGGAGGCTGGCGGGAGACGTGGGGGCTGGGGGAGAGGGCCACGCTGCGGGAGACGCTGGCGGCTGTGATTTACAGCTCCTGCTGTGCTTGGTGGCACCGGAAAAGCAGGGAGAAAATACGGCGCGGCTTTTCCCAATCCCCACTTCCTCTCCAGACAGCATGCGCGAGCTCCTGGGGCCTGAACATCTGGGAAATTTAATGGTACAGTTTCGGCCGTGCAGCAGCGTACTCTCCTCCCCAAACTGCACGGGAAGCTGGGCGAGCGTGGAAGGCAGCTGCCTTCACCGCCCACACCTGGGACAGCACCCAGTGGGGACGTCCAGAGGCACGGGCTGGCACTGGGTCTCTGCCCAGGCCCTGACACTGCCCCTCCCCTCTGCAGAGCAAGGACCGCGACAGAAAGACGGCGATTCGGAGTTAGAGGCGGATGCCGCTGGGCGATGCGCAGAGAGCCCCCCACGGACCTGACTCGGGCACAGGCCTCCTGTGAGGGCGCCCACCAGGCCAGTCCTGCCTCCGGCTAAGAGTGGGGCCGATGGACAGGCAGGCGGTGGCAGGACTCTGAGCTGGCCCCAGCACTTGCCCAGACCCACTGGAACTTTCCGTGCTGGCTTCCTACCTGGGTTTTCTTCTGGTCACTACGTGCTGGCATCTTGTGTCTTTGATATGATAATATAAAGTCTGAAATTTTGTATAATTAAAAACAAAACAATTATCTTCCAAACATGGAAGCACACTGTTCCCTTGAACGGTTCAGGATCCATGCTGAGTCCAGCCTGAGTGGGCACTCCAGCCTCAGGCTCTCTCTTCTCACGTCCTGTGTTCCCTGTGCTGGAGGCACCCTAGGACTCAGGGCCATCCCTCCCAGGCCCGAGGCCAAGTGAGGTGCCTCCTGTCAGGGACAGTGGCCTGGGGGCTAAGGGAGGCTAGCCAGGGAGCAGAGGGCAAGAAAAGGTGAGAGCAAGTCCCCGCCACATGGCGAGGGACTGAGTGGGACACAGCCAGCCCTAGGACAGGGGAGCAGCCTTGCCGGCACCCAGGTACCCCAACAAGGGTAAGGAGGGCAGAGCTTGCAGCACGCAGCACGCGGGGCCCCGGGGAATGGGCACTGCAGCCTTTGCTCACAGAGCCCCAAGAAGTGGAAATGGGGAGAAGGCTGAGCGAGGGGCTGCTTGGCAGAGGGGATTCCCAGGCCTGGGCCGGGTGGCAGCCGCCTGTATGTACCCCTGGGTACCCACACCAGGCCCAGCCTGGCTCCCCCTGCACAAGCTGTGAGCAGAGAAAGGCCACAAGCCTCTGCCCCTAGCCCTGCACTTGGCCCCTTGCAGCGCTGCCCACACTGGGAGGACCCCTGGCCACCTACCACTGTGCTCCACCCGACCCCTCCAAAGGCCCCACCTGCCCGTGAAGAGGGCCATTCAGGCCCCCTCCCTGAGCTGTGTGCAGCTGGCTGACCATTAAAATCCTGCAGGTGACAATTATAGTTTAGTAGTGTGAGCCCCATGGGCACAGCAGAGAAGCAGGGCGGGGCGCCCTCCTGTGGGCCACCTCCCCCACCAACCCAGGCAGCCAGCAGCCTGACTTCCCGCCAGCACCCGCGGGGTGGGGAATGGCCGAGAGCGCCAGGTGCCGGCCCCGGGCCCTCCAGCCCTCAGCGCAGGCTCAGGGCCCCCAGTGACGCACCCTCCTGCCCCAGGGAAGGCCAGGTGCTGAGGCCCACGTGGGCACCCCAACAGGGCAGGGCCAGAGCCGCCTCCCACCCCCCCCATGGATGGGCTCCAGGGACTACAAAGCAGGAAGCAGTGGTGTAATTTTGGAGGAAGTTCTCAAAGCCAGAGCCGTTAAGGATGGAGGGGACTGTGTCCAATCTGATAGAAACGTAACAGGATAAAAAGTCACAACGGCAGGTTCCATTCAGAGAGAAACCCAACCCCAAATTTCCTCTCCTTAATCCTGCAAGAGCCTACAGCTGGCCAAGCAGTGGGGGAGAGGGCAAGCTTGGTCACTGCAGGAGTCCCCCACCCCACCGCCTGCCCGGGGAGCCAGGACCCAGGCAGGGGACCTGGGGGTCCAGCTGTGGGCTGAGAGGGGCACCCCGATGCTGCGAGAACACAACCTGGGGGAGGTGGCCGGCAGGCAGGTGCCCCCAGGATCTCCATGCCTGCCTCTCCAGCCCCACTGGACACCGTCCAGTTCTGTGGGGAGGGTCCATGGCCCACCTGCCTCTCACCCACTGGCCTCACAATTCTATGCCTGGCCCAGGTGGGAGGTGCACCCGAAGATGATGGGTGGCCAGGTGGGCACCCACCTCGCAGTCACAGGGGGACCTGGCCAGTGTGAGGAGCAGATGGGGGGAGCATGCACTTTGTAAGAAGGCCTGAGAGAAGAAAGTGCATTAGGAATGACACCCCTGAGAGCTGAAGGACAGATGGCAGCGAGATGGGGGACATGGGCATCGAGGACCCTTGCCTGGAGCCCAATGCAGGAGGATGGGTCGAGGATGCTGGGAAGGCAGTGGGAGAGGACAGGCCGCTGGGACGGTCCCCAGGGGCCTGGCCGGTCAGGGCACAGTGCATGCAGGCCAAGCCCTTCACTGCTGGGCCTGTGACTCCAACAGCGGCTGCAGCTTGGCCGGCCTCAGGCCTGGGCAGCAGGCCCGGTCGCTCCCTGAGCTGCACCGGTAGCAGCAGCGGCCCCAGCCCGCCAGCCAGCAGGAGAGGAAGGGGAGGGGCGGAGGAGGAGCACGCCGTCACCCTCCACCACTCCAGAAATTCAAACCAGACCGGGGGTGGCGGGCCTGCCCGAGCCCCGAGGCCCCACGCGCGTCCACTCAGCTACTCACAGCCTCCAGGCCAGGATGGCAGGTGCTCCCCACCCACTGCAGCCCGCCTCCTCCCCAGAATGCTAGCCTCACCCTCCACCAACCTGAGGGCCAAGGGACAAAGACCCAGGGCTCCCTGTGTGTGTGCCCCACAGAGGCAGTTGGAAAGGAGGGGCCGGCCAGCACCCTGGGCCAGCAGCCGCCACTGCGGGCCAAGCTGGGCTGGAAACACTCGGATCGGCCTCAGCTGTCAGCTCCCTGTCCCCGGCCCGGGGAATGAGCTGCTGGCGGCACCACATGATTCATCACCAGGCCGCCTGCGCCCGCAGGCCAGCCGGCCCCCACCCTGCTCAGCACCTGCGGGCTGCCAGGAAGCACATGTGACCCCTCAGGGGCCAGCGCCCGTGGACCCCTCCGGGTCAGGCACCGAGCTTGGTCCTGGGAGCCCAGGCTGAGGGCACAGACAGCCCCCAGGTCACACTCTCCTGGGGGGCCACTTTGCCCCAAGGATAAGCCTGTGGGATGAGGCCGGCAGGGGTCCCCCGCCCCCGAGGCTGCACCGGACACAGGCAGCAACTGGCTGATGTGTCGGCTGGGATTTTTCCGCTCTCGATGAGCCCCCTCCCCTCCCCCTCCCCAAAGTGGCTGCAGCTGTCAGGACCGCAGATTGGAACTGCAGGTACGGCGCTGGCCCGCTGCCCACCTCCCTCCCGTGTCTGTCTGCGAGAGAGGAAGCCGGCCCACCTCTGGAATCCTTCACTCTCTCCTCATTCGCCTCTCCCACCTGTCCCCGGGGAGCACGGGGTCAGCCGCCCTCGCTCGGTCTCTCTCTTTTCCCGGCCCCTCTCCGATTACAATGCCGGCAGTGTTCGCTCAGCTCCCCTGCACGAAGCTCCCGCCTGTCTCGAAGCGCCACTCGGCCTTCCTGCACCTCGTCCCTCCTCACCCCTCCACGGTGTTTAATCTCTGTCGGAGTGCCTGGCGGGAGGGGGCTGGGCTGTGCACCCCCGCTCACCTGCTGCAGCTGAACCTACAGAAGGTTCCCGCAGGATGAGTCCTAGTTGACAGACCAAAGGGGAGAAAGCCAGGCCCTCCTCGGCCTCTTCCTGCACCAAAGGCCAAAGCTAGTCGAGAGGACCCCAGCAGGGGACGGGGCCAGAAGCAGAGCCCGCTGGCTGTAGCCGGCTGGGCTGGGATGGGCCAGGCAGGGAACTCAGAACCACTTTGCCCAACCTCCTCTATCAGACTGCCCCTTCCGTTGGCTGACTCAGGTGGCAGGGCACGTCTGCAGAGGCCAGCCCAGATGCCCCCACCTCTGTCTGTCTGGGCCCACCGCTGAGCCAACAGACACGTTCAGGCACAGGGCCCCTCGGAGCCCAATGCTTGGCCTCCACCAGCACCTCTAAGGCTGTGGGGGAGCAAGTCCACGCCCCATGGGTTCCACAGGGTGGGGAGAGGGCTGCCACTGCTCGTGGGTCCTCAGATACCCGAGACCCCCACCCACCTGCCCCTCTCCTGGGGCTGAGGAGGATCCAATGGGCATTCCCATGTGGGGCACCCCAACTCTTGGCTTCCTGCAGGCAGGAGCTCCCAGAAATTCCTTTGGGAGTGCTGGAGGGAACATAGGTTCAGGGACCCTCACTGAGTGGGGCAAAGGCCTGTTCTGAGCCCCACTATTCGAAGACAGAGCTGCTGCTTCAGGTTGGGCCTGATCCCAGAGCTCCACACCTACCCTCAGCACCGCCCAAAGTCTCCTTCTGGAGGACTCACCCTCAGCCCCAAGCACTGCCCACACACAGCAGCCTCTGCCTGTGGCCCCTGGGACATGTGCCTGGTCCCCACTCTGCAGCCAGCACCCCCACCCACCCTTGCCCTCCACACGCCTGCCCTTGCAGCTCCTGGCTCCACTGGCCACACCTCCAAGCCCAGGTAAACCCCTCCTCCCAGGAGGCTGTCCCAGCGCCCTCCACCCACCCGCTGGGTTCCTGCTGCCAAGGAACCGGGCTCCAAGTGGGCACACAGCAGCCCCCAGGCTGCCACCACTCACATGACCCTGCTGGAGGGAGGACATGGCTCTGAAGGAGCCCCACCTTCACCTGCCAGCTGCCGCACAGCCCCCCAGGCCCCAAGAGACCCTGCTCTGTCCCAGCATGCTCACTATACCCCTCGTGAGGGGCAGCTGTTTCTGCCATTGCTGCTCCTCACCGGCCCCACCCTGCTGTCCCCAGGAGAATCCCCTCTCCCAACTAGGAAAATCGGACGCAAAGGGTAGCTCTTGGAAGTGCCAGGCCTACACAGGGTGGGGGCACGCAGGCGGGAGTGGGTGTGTCCCCCCATCCAAGCACTGTGTGCCTGGCCTAGGGTGCAGCCAGGCAGAGGCACCAAGGGGCACTCTGCGGTCACAGCCATCATACCCACCAGGCCCTGCAGCCACCTGCGAGGCCGAAAGTCAGCGGCGCACACAGTATCCCTCCCAGGTGAGGCCGATGGGAGCAGACCAGTGGGAAGGGACCAGACCCAAGGGGCCGCATGAGCCCGGCCAGAGGCCCCGTTCAGAGGCTGGCCGTGGGGGTGGAAGGCCGCCAGGGAGCCTGGGGCGGTCTGCGAGGCCGAGACACGAGCAGGCTGAGCGCCGGGCGCTCTCCACAAACAGCTCGGAAACCTGAGCCCACAGGCTGCGGCTGCCAGCAGCGACGCAAGCGCTCTGAGCACGGGCGGCCAGGACAGGCGGGGGCGGGCGGTCCGGGAGGAGCTGGAGGCCGCCAGCGCTGGAGGCAGCTGCCGGTTCAGTAGCTGGGAGAAGCCATTAACGGCGTTTGGCGAGAGAGCAGAGGGGATCGCGGGCTGTGGATACAGAAAGGCCCGGGCCCGTCCCTGCGGGATCCCGAGTTACAGCCGAGGCCGGGGCGCCGCGGAGCCGGCCAGGGCCGCAGCCCCACCCCCAGCCAGGTCTCAGGTCTCGCAGGGGACAGGAGGGTGTCAGGCCCACAGGGTCGAGAAGGGAGGCTCTTCCCAGCCTCTCTGGCCAGAGTTCACAGCTGCCCTGAACCCCTCACCCTGACCACACTTCCTAGACAGACAGGGCCGCTGCAGGCCAGCCTCAGTTTCTCCCAGCTGCTTGAAACAAAGATATGGGGCCGCCACTATGAAGGCTGCCGGCCCCGCCCCCGCCCCCACCCCACCTCCCTGGGGTCCTGGCGGACGGATGAGATCACGTCTGTGAGGTGAGGGGTAAGGTGGACACATGGGGGTGGGGCGGACATAGCTCGCGGGCTCCTCAGGGCTTCCCCTACTCCACTGTGGCCAGGACCAGGCCCAGCAGCACACCCAAGGGACTTTGGCCCTAGTGCAGCTTAGGATGTGAATTTGGAGGAAGGGACTGAGGAGGGCAAATGTGTGGAAACAGGAAGCTGTAGAGGTGAAACATCCCTCACTAGTCAGTGTTTGGGGAGTGTCCCCAAAGGCTGACCAAGCATAGACCAACAGTCAAAGGGCCCAGAAGCCCCAGCGTGCCCCAGCCCAGGCCTCAGGTCTAGACTCCGAGCAGGGGGCAGGGCGGGGCCAGGGGAGGGGAGGCTGGGAAGTGCTTCCAGTCCACCACGCGGCCGCCCAGCTCGGTTCCCACTGAGGCTCTCTCTCCAGGGAGCACACCCCTCATCAGGAAACCCCTACCAGCTGCTAGGAGCCGTCCAGAGCCTGAGTGGGGTCCTGGCACCACTGGCCACCTCCAAGGACACTGCTGGGAGAAGGGGTTTCCCATCACAGGTGCCAACCAAGCATGGCACAGCCGCAGGGGGTGCAGGCCTCTGCACCCCTTAATACCCTCTCTATCACTCAGGCCCTGCACTCCTTACCCCGTCTGTCCAGGCATCCCATGGGACCCTCGCCACTCCAGCCTCCCAGGCCTGCTCTCTGGAGCCCACCCCACTTTGCTGGGTTGCAGAGATGCAGCCGCAAGCTCAGGGTGCACAGGAACCCTCGGCACATGCGCTTCTCGGGGGAGAGGAAGCATCTGCGGGACCTGGCCTGGCTCCTGAAAGCTGAGCTCTGCCGCCCCCTCGAGCCGCTGGCCGGCTGTGCTGGCAGAAGCGCCGGACGGGCGGGCATCGTGGCTCCCTCCTGTCACTCAGACCAACATATGGGATAGTCATCGCCAGAGGAAGCAGCCCCCAGCCCCCGCAGCCCCCGCAGCGGCTCCGGGACAGGCCCAGCCAGGAGGAGCATCTCTCCGCGGGCAGGCCAAAGGCCCCTCCCCCGGCCTCCGCACTCCATTTACAATCATCATCGATTTCTCAAAATACCAAATATAAAAAAGTAGCCGACAGGATGTGGCTGCCGACAGCCAGAGCCCCTGGGAGAGGGGGAGACAGGCAGGGAGCCGCGTTGCGCTGGCCCCCCCTCACCGAGTGCGCCCGCTGCTCCGGCCAGGAAACCAATTTATTTTGTTTTGTCTCTGTTCTCTGAACGCACAGAGACCGGATTGGGCGGACGGCCAAGGCTCCTGCAGCCGCTGCCAAGAGAGCGCGAGGGTGGGGGTAGAAGCCGAGCAGGGGAGGGGGCGCGTGCCTCCCCAGGCCCCAGGACAGCCCCTGACAGGCGGCAGGAAGAGCTCCTGAGGGGCGAGGACCACTGTCCCTGCAGGGCGCGCAGCACAGCATCGCCTCCTGCCCCCCAGGCCCATGGCCTCAGGAGGCGCACACGTGGGGTGCTTACACCAGGAGGCTTAGCACAGGGGCCGCAGCCCTGCCCAACGGCCAGGATACACCAGGGAGAGGACAAGCGGGCAAGCACCACAGCCACCTCCGGGCTCAGAGCTCCTCAGCTTCCACCCCCTGCCCAACCACCATCAAAGCCTGCGGATACACACAGAGCACCCTCAGCCCAACAACAAGCTTTGCCCTTCGGACCCTCGAACTCGAGAGGGGCGAACAGATCTGCTGAGACCCACAGGGCCTGTGCCTCAAGTAAGCTGGGGAGGGGTCAGAGCACCCAGGGCCACCCGTCTCCTGCAAGAGGCTGGCAGGCGGTGCTGCCCTCCGACCTGGTGGGGCAGCACCTGGGCCTGTCACCCCTATGGCCCAGGGCACATTGCCTCGTGTGGTGGAAGACCCCCCGCCTCTCCATGCCCACCCAGAGCATGAGCACAGCCCCCACAGAGCACTCAGGGGACCCCAGCATCAGCCGGCTACCCCAGAGACATGCCCAGGGGTCCATGGCCCAGGGCTGAGACATGGGCATGGGGCCGCTGTGCCATGCCCAATGCCCCTTCCCTCCCAGGCGATGACACACACATTCCTGCAGTCATGTGTCCCCAACCCCAAAATCGCTCTTCCAGACTGTGAGTGGGGCCCTAGGCCAGGACGCCCACTCAGGCCTAGCTGTGGCCGGGGCAGCACAGCCCACCCAGGGAAGGCCCCCCACCCCTACCCCTCGTGGCCCCAGCCCCACCTCCTCATCAGAGCTGTCTTCTGCGTACTCATCGCCGCCCTGCACTCGCATCTCCTCTGTCCTTGGAGAAGAGGTCTCGGCCTGCGGAGAGAAGAAGAGAGTGGCTACTCAGGACACTGACACCCTTTGACCTCAGGCAGATCCCAGGCCCAGGGTCTTCCGACTTCTCCTCAGTGGTGGGGGGCTTAGGAAGAAGTAATTGTCCCTTCTGCTGACTCTGAGGCCAAGGTTCCTGCCATCCCAATCTCTGAGCAGCTCCAACCTGGCCCTGGGCCTCAAGATTAGACTGGGGACACCCAGGTGCAAGTGGGCTTCTTTGGGGGCCCCACCCAGGGCCCTCTGTCAAGGGCCGGACCCATTACGACATCCAAGCTCTGGGGGAGGGCTCCAGGGAGGGGCTGAGACCTGGTGCCAGACTGGAAAAGGAGCAGTCAGCACCAAAGCCCCCAGCGAGGGCCCAGCCGCCCCCGCACCCCTGAACGAAAAGACAGCTGCAGAGCTCCTGGCCCAACGTCCCCCACCCGGCCCACAGCCGGTCCAGGGTCAAGGGCCAAGGCGGGGGCGGCCACTCAGCGGGAGCAGGTAAGGGCCAGGGGGTCACTCACACCTGGGCCAGTCCATCTGGGGGAGCACGTGGCACTCGCTGTCAGCCACCATCATGGGCCACAGCCCACTCACTCTGAGGGCAAGACCCTCACCCCAGGGGGCCTTGCTGGCTCCAGCAGCAGCTGACAGCCACATCCAGCCCAGCTGGCCAAGGACCCAGAGAGGTACCCCAAACCCTCGGAATGCCAGGGAGACACGGCCCCCAGGCCCCCACCCCGCCCACAGCCCCAGGCCGACCCCGTCCCACCAGGTCAGCGAGTGGGTGCCACGGAGCATTCACATCCCCACTTAGAAAACAGATTCTCTTCTTGAGGGTGTTGAATGTATCAGAACCAGGGTTGATGGGGAAAACAGCCTCACCTCTCACCCCTGGGGGCAGTAAAGTCCTGGGGAGCAGGAGACCCTGGGCGCAGGCGCCCCCGCCCAGAGCCCACTCCCCCTGCCCAGGCAGGAGCCAAGGCCTGCAAGGCTCTCTTCCTCTTGCCTGTTTTTCCCCTCAGTGTAAGGGGGGTGGGAGACTAAGTTTTTTTCCAGGCCAGGAACAAGGCAGGATTCGGTTTCCACGGCTCCCCCCACCCCCTGCTCCCCGTGCTGTGCACTGCAGGAGCCCTGCCCGCTGAAAGTGGGTCAGCACTGCCTGGCGAGCATGGGGCGCGGGCGGAGGGCGCGCCCCAAGCTCCTGCCTCTGCCCAGGGCCCAAAGCTCTCCTCCCATCCTCGCCCGCAGGAGCCTGCCCGCGGCAGCAATCAGCACGCACACCTGCCCTGAGGACGGAGCCAGACCTCAGGGCTGAGCAGTTTCTGAGTCTCCTCAACAGGCACCCCAATGCCAAGCCACAGCCAGGGGCCACTCCTTGTGGCAGGGTCCGCAGTGCTGGCCTCAGGCCGGGCTCCATCGCTGCCCACAGTGCCAGGTCGCCCGATGTTCTCCACCAGATGAACTCCTGCGAGTCCCACACCACTTGTGCCACAGGCCACAGTCATGGGGACCCAGTGGGAGACAGCAGACATCCCTTGTCCTCCAGTGTTCTGTGTGCCTCACACGGCCCTGTGCTGGGCGGCTGGCCCCGGGCACGAGTGTGCAGGCATGAGAGCCAGACGTAGGTGGGTCCCTGGCAAGGGGAGCAAGGGTGGCCGGCTGGGCCCTGAGCTCCCACAAAAACAGACATCTAACACTCCTCGGGGCACTGAGGAGCCGCATCCCTTCCAGACTTGACAGCAGGGCAGACAGCGGCCGCCAGGGGGCAGCAGCGATGTGGGGCGCAGCCCAGCTCCCTAAACCAGAGGTCAGCTCTGGGAAGGAGCAGACCTGGCAAACCCCACCCTTTCAAAGTTTGGAGATACTCTGTTATAGTCGGGCGTTGGGCATTTTTTTTAAAAAGCTTAAGAGTTAAGAAAGAAGATGACTAAACCGTCAAACACAAAAGGACACTAACATGGGAACACAGCTCCACGGTGCACCGCTGTCCTTGCCCTGTCTCTCACATGGCCCAGCACCGGCCGCCAGCATCCGAGACCCCGGGTCCTCAGGTGCAGACACAGGTGGTGGGGTCTTCCCAGATCCACGCAGCCTGCAGCCCACTAGCACATAACCCAAGACAGGCTCAACCCCGCACGGCGCTGTCCCCTAGACATGCTGACATGGACTGCCACAGCAGGCCCAAAGGGAAGCTGGGCTCTGGAGGCAAGTCCCTAGGCCAGGGGACCAAGGGTCTCAAGACGGACATCTCCTGGGGGGTGTGCAGCCTCACATCACAACTGGCGACTCCACAGCCGGGTGGCCGATGAGGGGCAGGCTGTGGGGTGGAGGAGCCCAGAGAGACAGCAGGGGCAGCAAGGTGCACAAGGGATCGGGCCAAGGCACAGCAGGACTGAAGGGATGTCAGGCCAATGGCAAGCCACCCCCGAGGTGCGGGGCATGAGGACACCAGCATGAGGGACCATGGGCCATCAGCAGAGGAGGGCAGCAGGAGGCCGGCAGGAGTGCGGTACCAGCATGTGGGCCGGACCAGAGGCACGGGGGGTGCGGTGGCCACTACGGAGAGAGAGGCTGCACCGCCAACAGGGCAGCAGCCCAGAACACCCTGGGGGCAGGCAAAGGAGAGGCAGGGGAGGGTATGTGCGGGAAGGGCTGCAAGGAAGCAGCGCCAGGAGCCTGGGCCAGGCCTCACCCCGGACCCCAGGTGGCCTCTGGCCGTGGTCCTCAGGGGAACAGGCGCGCTTGCTTCTCCACCCAACCCCAGGACCAGAATATACCACAAGGACCAAAGGAGGGATCCCAAGGGTCTTCTGACAGCCTAAGATGGTATCCAAACAACGGTATCTCATTGTGATTGCAACAGACCCACTCCTGCCCAGCGTCAGGCCCAGCCCAAGCACACCGGCGGCCACCACCAACCAGCCACGCAGCAACACGGGCCTGCCACCTCCTCCTGGAGGTGGGACCATGACAGCCACTGCGGCGGCTCGGACTGGGTCAGGTGAGCTAGAACTTCACTCCCTGCACTGCCTTCTCTGTGGGGTCCAGGTCAGGCCCGCCCACAAGAGGGTTCTGTCAGAGACTTGGAAGGCAGAGGGAAGCAGCAGCCATCACACCTAAAGGTCCCTGTGAGATGCAGCTGGGCTTCTGCGCGTGTCCTTGACATCTCAGAGAGGTGAAATCCAGACCAGTGCTGGTAACACACAGTCTCAGGGGTCCAATGGAGCAAAGACGCTTTGCACCAAGGAGCCTCCAAGAACCTAATACCAGGCTACAGACTCTTGACTGGACAAGAATGCTGCTAAGACTCCCTAAGGTGCCCAACAGAGAGAAGGGATGGCATCAAAGAGCCCTGTGCATATGGCCCATCTAACAGGGAAGACATATATTGATACCTAGGAGACCCACATAGTTTTTAAAGAAAATACACCAGTGGGGTCTGAGAAGGCCCGAGATGATACAAGATGAAAATGCCCCCCATTTCTCAGGAAAAAAGAAGGTGACTCAGAGGAGGAGCACAGTCATTTTCAGGAGCAGGAGCCTGTCCTGCACAAAGAAATGGCCACGTGTGCCCAGCAATTTCAGGACCACCACAGGCCAGCGACTGCTACGTGCTACCTGCTTCCCCCAATTTAGAACAGAGCTATTTAACGTGTGACTGCGCACCACCACGGCACATGGCTGTGGGGAGGAGCCCAAGGAGCTTCACCTACACCTGTGCCTGGTTTGGACAAGACCCTGTGGCTGGGGCCGAAGCTGACATGGCAACAAGGTGAGGTTCTAAGGAGCCTGGGGGCAGGTGGAATGTGACTGTGGCTGTTTCAAACCATGGCTACAAACCTTTGACTTTCTTCTCATCAAGAGGCAGAGTCTATGTGCCCCTAACTCGAATCTGGGGGTGTTCTGGATGCTTCCCCTCTCCAAGGGAAGCAGCCCAAACTGACAATACATGCTCTGGGTCTAGGTCATGAAGGACCTGCAGCTCTGCCTGGCACGCCGGACGCTTGCCCTCAGAGCCCCGAGTCCTCATAGAGGGGAACAGACAGGTAGACAAGGATGCCAAGCGAGCGCCAGCTATTCAGGTCACACCAGGCTGGACACATGAGAGAAGAGGCCCCTGCTGTTATTGCTTGGGATGCTCACCTGAGCCCCAGAACATGTGATGCGATGTGAGAGATGGTCCTCCTAGGACAGAATCTGCCAGAACCCCACAGGGGCACAGGAGAAGCTGATGTGCTCTCTGCAGTGGAGCCTAATTCTCTGCGGGAACACAGCTGAGGGAGGCTGTGGGATCCCCCCAGTCCCACTGACCATGATACCCCAGATGTGACACCACCACACCCTGCCTGAACTCTGATGCCCAGAAACGAGAGTGCCCTAAAATGGCTGTGTGATGCTGCGATGGGGAATGGAACAGGAGGGGCGCCCACAGGGGCAGCCACTCCAGCCACCGGTTCACGCCCACGGCTCCCTGGTGCACACCCAGGCACTAGTTGCTGGAAGGAGGCTCCATTAAGTAGCCAGTGAGAATCCTGGGCACGCCTCCTCCTAGTCCCCACATCACACTCCACCAGATGGCGCCAACACCCAGACCCCAGAGTACACAGGGACACCACGGCCTGGACTCCCGGACCCCCACAGCCCACTTCCTCCCCTCCTGGTGGCCCCCACCCACAATTCTCCAGAGCCATGATGAGCCCCAGGGGGCTCCTCCTACACAGGGGCTTGCAGTAAGCTCCACACACAGACGGCACGGGCAGAACTCATCTCAAATTATCTGGAAAATGCTCCTTACACATTGGGCATTACTACTGGGTCTTTCGTTACATTCTTGAACATGGCAAGCAGACTGAACTAATGAAAATGGAAACTTCTGCACAAAAGAGTAAGAATGCAAAATAGAAAAAAATCCCATATGAATAAAAAGAACCAAACCAAACAGGCCAAGTAGGAAAAAACGGATCTAAACAAGCACAAAAGGAAAGAAACAGCTTCAAGCACACAAATCCACATGACACAAGGAATGGAGAGAAGATGCGACGTCGGCGACATCATCTTTCCTGTGGGCTGGAAAGGCCTGCTACAAGGCCCGTTACGAGCACCAGAGAGCACCGCTGCGAGGATGCAAGGAGGGGAGACGCTCCTGCTGCCAAGGGGCCCAGCGTGAATGGGGACACGGGCTCAGATGGGGCAGGGGGCATGTGGGGGTGGGAGGCCTAAGGAAATTCTCCTCTGATGTCAATTTTCTCCCCAAACTGAGAGCCACGCCACTGCCTGAGGGTGGAGACAGGAAGGGAGTGCGTGAACAGCAGGGAGCCAAGGTGAGGTGGGAGGCGGACGGGGTGGGGAGCAGGACTGTGGCCGAGGGCAACATGTGGAGGAGTGACACCTGGCATGCAGGGGGCATGTGGGGGACACACAGCACCGGGCTCCACTCAGCTTCCTTTGGTGATGCTGGTGCAGCCGTTGGGCACAGGGTTCCCTGGCCAGACAGGCTTGCAGACATGCTGTCAGAAGGGTGAGGGGCACGGGCTGGAGCATGGGCCCAGGTGACTGGGGGACTGGCCAGTAGACAGGGACTCAGGTCAAAGAGGCAGTGAAGGTCAGGGACAAGGGACAGGGCTGTCAGTTCTGAGGGGACCTGGAGGGAGGGGACTGGAGACAGGAGCAGGTGCTGGGAGTGGAAGCAAGGGAAGCGAGCTGACCCGGGAAGAAGATGAGATGGGACAGCAGAGAAGTGAGAGCTCCCCACCCCAAGGCTACACCGAATCCAAAATGGGCAAGCAAATCCACAGCTGTAAGCAGGTCAAGGCCATGGGGCCTCGCTGTGGATACACTGGGCCCTTCAAGGGACCTGCTCCAAGGAGGAAGGTCAGAGAGACACCAGCGCACGGCCCCACCTTTCTAGGCCCTTGCTCCCACCACTTACTGGCCCCCCAAATACACCGTGCTCTTCCTCACCTGAGTGCCTTCCACCAACAGCTAGGTGAGGAAGCTGAGAAGAGTACCCTCCAGCTCCTGCCAGCACCCCGACCATACCTCACGAGACCCTGCAGTCAGCCTGTGGCGACGCCCGATTCCCAGAAACAGTGAGGTCCATCTCAGCCATGAGCGAAGGCCCCAGGCAAGCAGAGGGCGGGGCCGGAGCCGCAGGATGAAGGCCAAGCTGGGCAGAGAGACCCAGGTTAAGAGGAGGCAAACGTGCAGGGTCCACATGGCATCCTGTAACCCACGCGGACAGAACAGAAACGAAACTCACAGAGCCGGAGCCCAACCCTCGAAACACGACAGGAATGAGCACTCTGCACGTCACACACTTACAGGTTCAGCTAAAACGGTTCTCAGAGAAACAGGAAAAGATGCCTCACTCCTAATGAAGGAAAAAAATCATAAAGCAACAAGAAGAGACTTTTCTCCCCATTTATCAGAGTGGGAAAAATAAAGAAGTTTAACCACACACTGTTGGCAGGGAGTGGGAAACAGGTGCCCCAGGGGTGGCTGCCAGGAGTGCGCAGTGGCACAACTCCGGGAAGGACACTCTGGAATTCCTTCCACAATTAAAAATGCACTGACCCTCTGACCCGGAAATTCTTCTTGGAATTTAATCCTAGAATTGCTTGCACGTGTGAGAACGAGCATAAAGGAGGCGACTGCAGCATCACTTGTAACAGTGGGCGATGGCAGCTGCCCACCCACTGGGGCTAGTCAGGCTGGCACCGCAGACACGGCGCACCAGGAGGGCTATGCACAACCCGCGGAGACAGAGGCACGGCAGAAGACAGCGCGCAGGGGTGCTCGCCTTTGTCAGGAAACAATCAGACACTGCACAGACAGGAGCGTGGATGTGCAGACAACGCCCTGAAAGAGACCCAAGGACCAGAGACAGTGGTTGTCCTCAACCAGGAACAGGGCTGGGGAGGGCAGGACGTCCCTCAGGAGCTCCCAAGTGCTCTCCAGCACCCCTAGATGCTACATCATTCAATCACAAACACCCCTTACAAAGAAAGTGGTGGACATCTTTAAGTTGACACCAAAGGCCCAAGAGGAAGCGAAAGGTGAGAGGGAGGTGCATGCCACACAGCAGGACCAAGAGGGGCCTAGACTGAACAGGGCCGCTCCCACGAACGGGGCCATGTCACCAGGGCAACCAGAGCACCTAAGCAGGCAAGAAGGCAGGGCTTCTGCAGCTGGGCCCACAGCCATCTCTCCCTGTGGGAAAGGAAGGCAGAGGCCCAGTGACATCTCCATGGAACATGCCAATGGCCATCTGGCTGGGTCCTTATCTACGGAATGCTTTCAGCAGGATGTTCCCAGCCTGGGACAGCCTGTGGCACAGGCCGGAATCCACAGATTTACGGGGCACAGCTCCCTGAAAATGACCTCTCAGCCTCACAACTACCAGAATAGCAAAACAAACCAACTGCCTCCTTCCTGTGTAGCTGACTTGGCTGCCTTTGTCACCTGATTAGTGCTTCTGGGCCAAGCACACCTGCCACAGGCGGAAAGGTCCGGGGCGCCACACCCACAATTAGGACCTCTCTCTGCTGGCCACTGCCTCAAGACAGGTGTCGTTGACATCACACAAGCGTTCAGCCTGACACCGTGGCAGCATGCCCTTCAGACGCATGAAGCAGAGTGGTCAAGAAGGGGGGCAACTGCCCACCCATCTTGGTAGGAAGTGGTGGAAGCCTTCACACAGGTTATGGGGGACACATCTTGTCAAAGGAATGTGAAGGAAACAGCAACAGGAGCTGGCTAAGGGACAAGTGGGAGCACAGAGCAGAAGAGAAGTTAGCAGAAACCTGCATGGCGTGGTGGTCAGCAGCGGCCCTGATATGAACCAGGCCCCAGAAAGGAGGCAGCTGGAGGGCAAGACAGTAGGGCTGTCTTCTCACCACAGATGTCACCTTCTCTTCAGGGAGTCCCCAGGCAAACATCAGTTTCACTTGCAAAGCATCTCAGCTAAGACCACCAATTATTTGAAAGACTACACAGGCAGGGGCCGGCCCCACGGCCGAGGGGTTAAGTTCGAGCGCTCTGCTTTGGTGGCCCAGGGTTTCACATCCTGAGTGTGGACCTAGCACCGCTCATCAGGCCATGCTGAGATGGCATCCCACATAGCACAGCCAGAAGCACCACAACTAGAATATACAACTATGTACCACGGAGCTTTGGGGAGAAGAAGAAGAAGATTGGCAACAGATGTTAGCTCAGGGACAATCTTAAAAAAAAAAAAAGAAAAGGGGAAACAGATCCAGAAAGATTATTAAACTATTATCTGTTATTACCTGTGGTCACCAACTGCATCAAGCAGTGAATAGGAACTTACACCCTTTATTCAATAGTGTTGATGTAAGATTTGGTTTTTTGTGGAGGAGGGTATATCTTGTAATTTTAAAAAGTTAAAAAGGCAGGGGGAGGGGCTGGCCTGGTGGCACAGAGGTTAAGTTCACACGTTCCGCTTCTCAGCGGCCCAGGGTGTGCCGGTTCGGATCCCACTTGCAGATGTGGCACCACTTGGCAAAAGCCATGCTGTGGTAGGCATCCCATGTATAAAGTAGAGGAAGATGGGCACGGATGTTAGCTCAGGGCCAGTCTTCCTCAGCAAAAAGAGGAGGATTGGCAGTAGTTAGCTCAGGGCTAATCTTCCTTAAAAAAAAAAAAAATTGGGGGAAACAGTCGCCTGTAATCCTACAAAACGTGGTCAACGCAGTTAATGCGTCACCTCCTCTCTGTGCACGTCAGTGTTATAACGAAAGCCTGAATAGTGGAAGGTTTAAGTCTGATTTTAAATCTTTTCTTCCCAGGAAACAGATCAAACAAGCATGCCTTTTTGGTTTCCATTACAGGAGGAGACTCCTATACGAGCCAAGGTCATAACTTCCAGAACACCATGGCCATCGGAAGTATAAACACCTGTGGTTATAAACTTGTTTCTGAAACGTCCTAAACAACAAACGCCTTATTTCAGTTAAGTTAAGATTCCTCTCGGGGGGGCCCGGTGGCGCAGTGGTTAAGTTCACGTGCTCCACTTCGACAGCCTGGGGTTCACGGGTTTGGACTCCAGTGCAGACCTACACACTGCTCATCAAACCATGCTGTGGCGGCATCCCATGTACAAAATAGAGGAAGACTAGCACAGATGTTAGCTCAGGGACACTCTTCTTCACCAAAAAAAAAAAAAAAGAAAGAAAAAGATTCCTCTCACTTTTCTCACTTAAGAGCAGGGTACACCCTTCCCCATCATCACAGCAACAGATACGATGCCAAAGCCTCCACCCATGGGGCCACTCGGGCTCCTGCACAGCTGGGGTGGAATGGAGCTCCTGCTCAGCTCACCCCCTCACGTGTGTCCTTCGAGCCCCTCCCAGGCAGGCCCCCACAGGCAAATGCCCACCTCAAGCTTTGCCCTAGGAAACCCACCCTACAAGTGAACCTAGCAAAGCGGGCTGAGTCCCATGGAGAGGTGACGTCAGAATCACTGAGGTAGAGGCCCAGGCGTGTGGACTTTTAGAGTTCCTGTGAACAGAGCACCGAACTGTGCTTGAAGACCAGTGCCCTAGACCTCCAAGAACTCCAGCTCCAAACAAGGTCTACCCAGCCCCAAATGTGCCCCCAGGAGCATCAGAGGAGAGAGGAGGGCCTTGGAGTCCCCAAGGAAACTTGGAGAAAGCAGTGTGGGGACACCCACCCAGAGACCCTGGGGGGCACCTTCATCTAGTGGGAGAGCCCACTGGGAGGCTCCTCACTCACCCACCGCACCTGCTGCCCAGTGGTCTTCTCCATCCCACTGTGGTTCTCATCACCGCTGGCTCCATTCTCTTCCTCGGCAGTGGTGTCTGCACTACTGTCACTGCCAGAATCTTCCAGGCCTGAGAACACACTCTCCTCGCTGTCAGAGAGGCCGGAATCTCTGCCATCACCAAGGCTGAGGGCAGGGGCGCAAAGAAGAGACAGCTGCAAGGAGCACAGTGTTAATGCTAGCCAGACCCCACAGCCCGACCACTGGCCTCGCCCACCAGGCACCAGGCACTGACCCATGCGTCTGTGTGGCCAGCCTCCAAGGCCACAGCCCTCAGGTCACAAGCTTCCACCTTCACCAGAACCATCCACCCAACCCAGGCCTTCCTTACCGTCCACCTCTGCTGACAGCATGGTTGCCTGCCCTTGGAAGGGACATTTAATTCCTAGCATCTCACAAGGGAAGGACTTTGCAAGGACAATGTCCCCTTCTTAGAGCCCAGTTCCATTGCATTAGCAACACTGGCTCTCCAACCTCTGCACCCCACCCTGGCACTCAAGGTCCCAGAGCTATAAGGGCACCAAGGCAGGGACTGTGGCCAGCAGAGGACCAGAATCCCTGAGGGGTTTTTCCCATCTGACATAGAAGCCTCCATACCCTACCAGATTGGGACCGACAGTTGATCACTAAGTTGTAAATGTTGGCTCAGGAGTAATAAAAATGATGCAAGCTTTACTTAAAAACATGTATATACCTGTTCAGCCACTCCTGGGGTAGGACCAAGCAGAGCTCTGCTGTCCAGACACCATCTCATCCCTAACTCTACAGGACACAATGCACAGTGGGTGGGCCCTGTCATTGCCTTTTAAAAGTGGAGCAAGAACTTGTAGACCTTTAGAAAGCATTTGAGTGCAGAATCCTACATTTCACTGTTTCTCAAAAGTTTACAAGTCTCTCACCTAATTGGACAGCCAGAACTTACCAGTTATTCCACAGCACTCAACTTAGTTTTCATGGAAGCAACTCTGACAGACACTCACTCACGCTGCTTATCTCCAATATCTAGTCAGCTACACAGTGACAGTGGCAAGTGTTCCTGATGAGTATAGAGCCCACTGGTGGAAGTAGGCAAGCCTGGCGCCCAGAGCTGCCAGCTGGCAGCAGACCGCTCGAGGACAGGTCACAAGGCAAAGGGGCAGCCTGAGAATACAGCTAGGTGGAGTCGGCTGAGAGGCTCGACTGTACATGCCTTCTACGACTGTCTACGACCCAGATTTGATGACACCCCCACAACCAAACCGGGGTTCAGCTGGACAGGAGTAGCGGCAATAGAGCCAAAACAGTGTGTCCAATGCAGCAGGCACTCGGTTCTATTCACGCTTTCTTATTCCCATATCCATTTTTAATTTTGACAGAGGATCTAACATACTAGCAGTGTACAAACATATAAGTATTTAACAGCGGTGCAAGCTCAGATCTTAACAGTAGAATGTATAATTCAAAGGGTCTGAGAGGCTGCTGCACAGGACGCCAGCTCTCCTTCCCATGCCTCTCCTGCGCAGACTTTTCTTCCGACCCACAGAGCCGCCCCGCCCCCACTCCAGCCGCCCCTTGAGCAGGGGGTGCTCTCTGCCCAGGACTCCCCTCACAAGGCCACTTCCAGCAGAGGGCAGGCGACCCCTTCTTCCTCGCATTCCCAGACCCGCCGCACGCTGGGAGGGTTCGCCGTGGGCCGGAGGGCCGAGGAGCCTCCACGTGCGGCCCGCGCCCCGCCGCCCGCGCCCCGCCGCCCTGCTCCCGCTCCCGCTCCGCGCAGCCCGCTGTCACCTCCTCTGGCTCCGGCACGGGCTCCGGCTCGGGCGGCCGCTTCTCGGGCCGCGCCCCCTTCGCCGCCGTAGCACACCCTGCGCCCCGTGCGCCCGCCATGCTCCCCGGCCTGTCCCGACCCGCTTCGCCACTTCCGGCAGCGACCCGGCCGCTTGGGCCTGGGGGCGGGGCCCGTGGGGTCAGGGGGCGCGGCCTGCCTACCCCGCCCGGTCTGATTGGTGGGACGGGGCGGAGCCAGCAGGCGCGGGGGCGGGGCCGGGGCGGGGCGGGGCCGAGCCAGCGTGCGCGCGCCGGGGGGACGCGGGCGGGCGGCGCCGGCGGGACCGCGCCCGTCGCAAGATGGCGGCGGCCATGCTAGGCCCTGGGGCCGTGTGTGCGCAGCGGGCGGCGGCGGCGCAGCCTGGGCGGCAGGCGCGGCGGCGGTGCTAGCCCGGCCCTCGGCCCCTCGTCACGGTCGCTACCTCCGCCTCTCCCCGCCTTGCCGATATGGATCTGCCCGTGGGCCCCGGCGCGGCGGGGCCCAGCAACGTCCCGGCCTTCCTGACCAAGCTGTGGACCCTCGTGAGCGACCCGGACACCGACGCGCTTATCTGCTGGAGCCCGGTGAGGGGTCGGGGCAGGCCGGGAAGCTGTGGCGCGTCCCTGGGAGGAGCAGGACCGGGCCCCCGCCTCGCCACCCCGAGAGTGGGGGCAGGGATCCCAGAGGGAGGGTTCGGAGGGGAAGCGTCCGAGGCCCGTTTCTCGGCTCCTGCCCACGCCGTTTCCCTGGGCGAGCAGGAAGGGCCTTTCCTTCTTTGGTCTTTTGCTAACCGCTGGACAACTGCGGAAGCGTGCCTGTGCTCAGAACAGCGCTCAGTTTCGCTGGCAAACATTGTGCCCAGGTGGCCCTCTGTGTCTTCTCAAATGAGTTACCAGGGTGGTGTGGTCGGCGCCTATTCGGGGAAAATCAGGACTTGGCGCATGAATCGGAGGGCGTTGCTCTAGTGTAAAAGGAAAGGGAACGAAAACGCAAAGTAAAACGTCATGAAGTTCAGGCTGACCTCGAACCCGTGTCCAAATACCAGAGCTGGGTTTCCCAAGAGCGGCTTTGTTTTTCATTCCTCCCAGGGCGTCTTTATTCACGTCCCTGTCTCTAGTTGCCAGGCAGCAGGCTTGTTTACATGGTCTGACCCTGCAAGACCGGACAGCTCCGGTTTGCAGAGGTGTATCAGAGACTGTGTCTGGAGTTGGAGATCAGAATCTGCTGTTCACATCCTCGCTGTGACTTCGTGTCCGAGGAAGACCAGAGCCCTAGCCCAGGGCAGGCAAATGTGTGGCCTGAAGAAAGGCTGTCTGGTCGTGCAGAGCCTCTGGATACCTCCAAACGTGCTTGACCTCCTGAGGGCCAAGACACCGGCTTTCTCAGACTCTGTGAAGTGCTTCTTTTTCACGCTCTTAAGCTGGTAGGAACAAAGAGAAGTCCAGGCTGAAGCTAGCCCTGAGTTGTAGGCCAGGTTCTCTCATTCTTGAGAATGAGACTCTCATGCTCTCATGCTGAGGCTCTGCTCTGCCTAAAGGGCATTTGGGAATAAAGAGTCTAGAGATCATACAGCCTTCTTGTTGGAGATACTTCGTGTTGTTCCCGGTGACATCTCCACGTGTGCATCCTCCATTCCCCAGTGCTTGTCTCTTTAATGGTGGGCACAAGTCCTGAAGAGGGCCAGTGTGCCTTCCTGCAGGCTGTTGTGCTAGCACCATCCCCTTGTTCTAGACCTCAAACCTTCCTGACTGAAGGAAATGACCTCATGTTTCCATCTTCGTTTATCCTTCCTTTCTCTTTTTCGTTCCCCTTAACTCGCGGGAAACACTCTTACCCAGTTCAGGGAGGGGCATCAGAGATCCTCTGGGATATTCCGAGCTTAATCCTACTAGGTTGATCCGTCCTGCCCCTTAATCTTCTTGCTGATTCTGCTGAAAGATTGTGAGGCGTGTGGGTGAAATGCCACCAGTGTGGTCTCCAGGAACCACAGCCTGTGTTCTGGGCAAGACCTTTGAGCAGGGAAGTCAGACACGATCAGGCCTGTGACAGCCTCCACGCACAGTGGCTGCACTATTTGTGAGCCCTCTTGGTGTGCTCCCCCTGGGGGGACGGGGAGCTGGCTGGAAAACAAGTGTTTGACCCTACCTGGTGTGTACATGGGTTGAGCAGGGTGTGGTTAGTGCAGGACACAGCGGTGAGGGTGGCGCTGACAATGAGTGCAGAAACATTAGCTCAGCAGTGGAAGGATGCCCTTTTCTGGCTGGGCAGGGGCTACAGAGCTGCCCGGCCCCGAGAAAGATGATCCTGTGCCTGTGGCCTCAAGGATGCCCACGCAGGGACTTGTGCAGACTCGTGATCCAGAGTCCAGCTCTCAGAGGCCTTGAAAGACCATTGTCTGTGCTCTTGGTGCTGGAATTTTCTCATCTGCCGTTCTGCCAAGAGAACCCCTCTTTGACCCAGGGGACGAGGGGAAATCAGAGGTGCGGTGGCTGACTCTCAAGGCTGAATGGGGAGAGCGCTTCCAGCCCCAGAAACTCTGGCCAGTAGGGCCAGGGTTGGACAGTGTTGTGCTTGCACTGCCCAGTCTGAGGGAGAGAACAACAGGTCACTGCCCCAGAGAGTCATGTCGGTTTTCCCACCCTCCAAACCCTTCTCCAGTTAAAGATGCACCCGGTATAGTGCTTTGGCTGAATAAGCAAAGGCTTGTAGAGATGCAGCTGTTCCCCAGACACGTCCTGCAGGACACTGCAGCTCCCACTGCTCTCGGGAGGGAATTTGGTGGCCATGAATGTGGCCTGGGGATGCACCGCAGCTCTCCTGACCTGCAGTTGGTGCTGTTCCCCCGCCTCCTGTGCCCGCTGGGACACTCCATGAGTTAGGCCTGCCTAGCCCAGGGATCAGGGCCAGGGTGAGGCTGGGAGGTGCTCAGGGGCGTAGGTTAAGGAGGCACTTCTTTTTAAACCTGCCTGTGCTTGAAGGCCCTTAGAGTGAGGACCTCCTTAAATTTTGGCCCCTAGCACCTCTCTGGCCTCACCGTAGTCCCAGCCTGATGAATGCAGTTCTCTTCTCTTTGGGAACAGGAATGACCCCAACAGGGTTGTGTGGGGACCGTGGGAAATCCCAGAGACCTAGGAACTGGAGATCACCAAGGCCAGCGCCTGTCCCAGGTGGCCCGTGTGAGTGCCAGTGGTCAGAGGGTTGCTCTGGAGCAGCTGGGTCTCTGGGGAGAGAGTCAGGGACAGAGCAGTCCCTGCAGTTAGGTTGCTGACTTCCTGTGAGACCACTGAGGGATTGGCCTGGTCACACCTGGGCACTCAGAGCTGGTCACAGACCATTTCCAGAGCTCCCATGACAGGCTGGGCCACTCCTGCTCCCCAGGCTCTGAGAGGCGGGCATGGCCCGGCAAGCCTGCCGAGCTCATTCTCAGAGAGCCGGCAGGACCTGGCAGGCCCTCTGGGTGCCACCTTTGAGGATTTGGAAGTTGACCTGCAATGCAGAAGGAGCAGCCCATGTTACCGCACCGAGCAGCAGGCTGTGAAGCACACTGCAGGGCATCCCTGAACCTGGAGCGCTACAGAAACGGCCACCAGATGGGACCACCACTGTCCTTCTTCAGTCCTTATGTGCAGCATCAGGCTAAGCCTTCTCGTATATCAGTTCTGCTCTATCACAGTTATGCAAAGAGGTGACACATGGCCATTTTATAGATAAGAAAACCGAGTCTCAAACACATCAAGAAATTTAAAGTAAGAGCTAGAGGAGGGTTAGAGCAGATTGAAGGCCAGACTCTCCACCCATGCCCAGCTCGTGCCCACGCCTGCCTTTGCCAAGCACTGCACGTTTCCTGAAGAGGGGGCAGCAGGAGACCCTGCCCATGCCCTCAGGGCAAGCTCTGGCCCCACCCCACCTGCT
Source organism: Equus quagga (assembly GCF_021613505.1). Taxonomy (NCBI): domain Eukaryota; kingdom Metazoa; phylum Chordata; class Mammalia; order Perissodactyla; family Equidae; genus Equus; species Equus quagga. Next base: position 738,044 of record NC_060282.1, on the reverse strand, counting down.
TTCTTAGTTAGACTCCTGCCCCACTTGGATGGACCAGTATTGCAGGTGTTCATAGTCAGAATTGTATTTTGGATTTTTTTTTCTTAAAGATTTCATTTTTCTCTCCAAAGCCCCCCGGTACCTAGTTGTGTATTTTTAGTTGTGGGTTCTTCTAGTTGTGGCATGTGGGATGCCGCCTCAGCATGGCTTCATGAGCGATGCCATGTCCACGCCCAGGATCCAAACCTGCGAAACCCTGGGCCGCTGAAGCAGAGCGCAGGAACTTAACCACTCAGCCACGGGGCCGGCCCCTGTATTTTGGATTTTTACATGAGAGTCTCCCTTTCCCCTTCTGTAAAGATATACACATATACACACAGACAGATGGACGGACAAGACAGGCAGACATCTATAAAGGACAGGCTGTACACTGTGGCCTCTCGTGTCTGTTTCCTCTCGCCTTGGGATGTGAGGTGGGCAAGGGCACGTGAGGAGGGGCCCAGGGCACAGGGGTCTTAGAAGGGTCTGGACGTCTGGGCTGCAGTGGCCTCCTTGGAGGGAGGGCCGATGCCCCCAGCACACTCATGCCCACAGGACTCCACAGGACCTGTGTTTGCTCAGAATTCTTTCTTAAAGGACCAGGGAGGGGTCAGTGGGGCCTGCAGGACTCACCCTGGACTGAGCACACAGCTCCCATCAGGTCTCACAAGGGGCTGGGCCAGAGCCCTCATGCTCACTAGACCTTGCAGAGGCTGCAAGTTTTCCTCAAGGTCTGGAGGGAGGAAGGGAGGCTGGTCTCACAGGCTGTTTTGAAAGGAGGGAGGCTAGCCCCCTGAATGTTTCCTGGTCCTGGCAGCACTGGCACCTGCTCCCACAGTCTACTCCCTCTCGACCCTGACGGCCATGGAGTGAGCAGAGTCACCGATCTGCACTTGTTTGATAGGCCTGGAGATCTGAGCACAGGGGCCAGTGACCAGAGATTAGAAGAGATGCACTGGTCACGGGAGCTGTGTTGTAGGAACTAACTAAAGCTAACTTGAGCAGAAACAAGAAAATGACACGAGAACTGTACAGATGGTGTCACACTCAGATAAGGACAAAACCAGCACTGGGGGAGAAGGACCAAAGTGGCCCCCCGTTCTGCACTCAGCTTTGCGCCTCCCATCACCTTGCTCTTCAGACTGGATTTCTCTGCTGTATGTCCGCGTGGCTCCAACGCTCACATCAAACGCTGGTTCCAGCCATACATTCACTGCTTGCCCGTGTTCCTGGAAGGCAGAGGCTGGTCAGCCAGCCACATCCAGGAGACCAGAGCACATCAGAAAGAATAGTTTTTGGATTGGCCAGGGACAAAAACGGGGACTACAGTGTCCTGGGCAGATACTTGAAAAGCGCAGGTGGCGCCTCATGGAATACAGCGGTCGTTAACCCTTTTGGGTCGTGGAGCCCTTTGAAAAAATATTCAAAGACAAGGACCCTGTTTCTTTAAAAATGTACATACATGCCGAATTTTATATACATTTCAGGTTGTTTGCAGTACTGTAGAAAATATGGTCACAGGCTCTGAATTTACAGTAAGACTTGGCCTTTACTAAACTGCATTTCATGGGGCGAGGGCGTTGCTTACTGAGGCAGCAGCTGGGCAACCACTTCTCCATGGTTCCTCCATATTTCCAATCACAGATTTTCATTATACCCAAGGGTAAGCCAAGACCTCCTCCAAGAATCGCCTGTGGTCAGCAGAGAAGGGCCCTTGAACCACTGACGTAGGGAGGCTAAACTGGATTCCGTGGGGGAAACACCAGCAGACCCTCTGAAACTCCTAACAGCCCTTAAGGTAGGGCTTGCAGGACATGTTCAATGTGAACTTAACCCTTGAACAATGTTCAGGATTGGAAAACAGGAAGGACAGGTGAGCCACACAGGTGGCCAGGCTTTCCACCTAGAGGCAGTTTTCAAACTCTGGTGTGGAAAGGGGGAACCTAACAGAGCCCAGACCTTGGAGAAGCTGAGGCAGCTAGAAGTTGCGAGGCATGGTACCAGAGAGGAGGGAGCTGTACCAAGAAAGAGCTCCAGGAGTCTGCACGTGAGCCCCCTTGGGTCTTTGCCTGAGTACTGTTTCACCAGTCCATGGGATGGGACTTATGAAGCCAGTCTAAGAACCTTCTAGGGAAAGAAGAGCTGCTAAGGAGCTATGAGGTGAGCAATCACCAGAGCTCATACAGGGCCTTGAGTTATCTGAGTTCTCACAGCCAGAGCAGAGAAACTGCTTCGAACCTACAGGGCATTCAACAGAGATCTCAGAAGAGCCACTGCTTGGAAGTGGGGCTCAATTAGCCCCAGAGAAAAGGCCACCTCAGATGCAATGTAAACAAGCTTCAAAACAAGCCTTGAAAGGATCAGGCTGATCTACACAGAACTTAACTGCCTACCAGAACTAAAAGAGCCGCACTCTTGAAGGGAAGACAGCAAAACCCACACAGCATAGTGTTCCTTGTGTCCAGGATCCAGTCAGAACTAATAGATGAACCATTTGACAGGAGAATGTGACCTATAACAAAGAATGGAATAGTCACTGTGATGGACCCAGGTGTGATGGGACCAGCCAACAAAGACATCAAAACAATTCTAAAAATGCTCTGTGTGCTCAAGAAAGTAAAGCAAAAACATGAAGACAGAGAAATGGAAGATATAAAAAGAAAGGAAATTGAACAAAATGTCATTGGAACCAGTCTCCCATGCAGAAGAATTCCAGATTATTTCTGTAGATACTCCCCTTCAAGGAAGTGACTCATAACTCCCCACCCCTTAAGTGTGGACTGCACATAGTGACTTCCTTCCAAGGAGCACAGGATGGGGGTGGGGCAGATTGTGCAGTGGATACACCAGACAGGCGAGGCCTCAGTCAGGTGATCAGGGTCAGCGCCAGCAGTGATGAGTCCTGTCGATAGTGTATGCCCTGGCATGAAGTGACAAGGAGGGCGCTTCATCTCTGTGGTCTTCCTCTCCAGGAACTTACATAGCCCCCACCAATCATGAGAAAAAACATCACACAAATCCAGGTTGAGGGACATTCTACAAAGTACTGGACGAGTGCTCAAAACTGTCAAGGTCATGAGAAACCAGGAAAGTCTGAGAGACTGTCATAGCCAAGAGGAAAGTAAGGAAACATAACAGTTAAATGTAATGTAATATCTTGGATGATGTCCTGGAACAAAAGGACATTAGGTAAAAATGAAGAAAATCTGAATAAAATAAGGACTTTAGTTAGTAATAAAGTCTGTTGATTCATTACTTGTGACAAGTGCACCATACATAATGCAAGATGTTAATGATAGGGAAACTGAATGTAGGGTATATGGAAACTCTGCACCATCTGCAAACTTTCCTGTAAATCTAAAATTATTCTAAAATTAAAAGCTTGGTTTTATAAGTCATTGGAGATTAATAGCAGATTAGAAACTGCAGAAGAAAAGATCGCTGAACTAGAATAGCAATAGAAACTATCCACAGTGATGCAGAGAGAAAAAAGACGGAAAAGGTGACCAGCACCTCACGGGGCAGACAGCACATGGTCTAAGACACAACTGCAGAATGAAGAAGGGAGGAGACTTTAGAAATAGTGGCCGAGATTTTTTTGAAAGCTGTAAACCCACAGATCCAAGAATTTCAGTGACTTCCAAGGAGGATAAGTACAAAAAACCATACTAAGGCATATCACTATCAAATTGCTGAAAATGAGTGATGAAGAGACAATCTTAAAAGCAGCCAGAAAAAGAAAGGAAATTGCACACAGAAGAACACAGATGAGAATGATGCTGACTGCCAGAGACACCGTGGAGTGTGAGACCGGCAGAGAGCTCTCCAGGTGGAAGTGGTCAGCATCCAGCACTCGATGTAATTCCCCACAGCAGCAGAGAAAGGGAAGAACCATGTGATCACCTCAAGAGCAGAGGAAGCATCTGACAAAATTCACATCCATTCGTGGTAAAAGCTGAGCAAACTAGAAAGACGAATTCCTTAATCTAATAAAAAGCGTCTACAAAAAACCTACAGCTAACATTGTACTTAATGGTGAAAAACAGCATACTTTCCCCCAAAGGCTGGAAGAGGAGAACAAAATTTCAAGACTTACATTGTCTGATTTCAAGACTTACTATAGGGGCTGGCCCCGTGGCCGAGTGGTTAAGTTCACGCACTCCGCTGCAGGCAGCCCAGTGTTTCGTTGGTTCGAATCCTGGGCGTGGACATGGCACTGCTCATCAAACCACACTGAGGTGGCATCCCACATTCCACAACTAGAAGGACCCACAACGAAGAATATACAACTATGTACCAGGGGGCTTTGGGGAGAAAAAGGAAAAAATAAAATCTTAAAAAAAAAAAGACTTACTATAAAGCTATAATCATACTGAATGATTGTGGCATAACCATAGACATATAAATAAATGGAACAGACTAAAGAGTCCAGAAATAGACCCACCTATCTAAGGTGAATTGATTTTTGCCAAAGTGCTGCTGTAACTCAATGGAGAAAGAATAGTCTTTTCAACAAATGGTGATGGAATAATCGGACATCCATAAGCACAGATGCAAGCCTTTTACTTCATACCATATACAAAACTAACAAATTAATCATAGACCGTAGGAGCTAAAACTGTGAACTGTCTAGATGGAAAAACCCCAGACGCTAATATTTATAGCATTTTTATTCATAGTCGCTAAAAACAGAACACAATCCAAATGTCTATCAGCTGGTGAGTGGATAAACAAACTGGGACATCCCTACAATGGAATACTCCTCAGCATTTAAGAGGACAGACAGCTTACCCGTGCAACGTTATGGCTGTGTCTCAAAGGCATTGCGCTAAGCGAAAGGTACCAAAAGGCTACATACTCTGTGATTCCATTTATATGACATTCTAGAAAAGGCAAAACCATGGGGACAAAAATCAGATCACTGGTTGCCTGCGGATGAGGGAGGGGATTGACTGCAAAGGGACACAAGGGTAGTTTTGAGGGTCATGGAAATGTTTTCTGTTCCTTGCTTGTGATGGTAAACAACTGTATGTCAAAAATTGGTTGAGCTATGCACTTAACATGGTAAATTTGCTGTAGATATCTTCCTTTTTAGAAATATGGTGGGGAATATCCCTAGTGGCCAGCTCTGTAGAGATGCCCAGTCAGCAGGGGTAGAGCTCAGCAAACAGTCCATCTTGGGGGTGAAACAGGATGTGGTTTAAGTCATGTGGATGGATGATAGAGGCCACCTGGGGAGACAGGCACAGTGGCAGGCTGGAGAGTGCCTCCATCAAGACTAAGTGTCTAGGGTGCAGCCCTAGAAGGAGCCATATTTTCTTCCCTCATCTTCCATCTGAGAGGTCTCCATCCCTGTGCCACAGACGTTGCCAGCAGTCCACCAAACACCTCTTCTCTGAGAAAGTGTGAGGCTCGCTGAGAGCAGTGCTCAGAGGGAAATGATACCACAAAGTGACTATATTAGAAAATAAGATTGGCTTCCAGGCTTCCACCTTAATAAAGTAGAAAAAGAAGAGCAAAGTAAACCCAAGGCAAGCAGAAAGAAGGAAATAGTAAGGACAATAGAAGAAACCAATGGGATTGAAAACAATAAAATAAATGAATTCCAAAGCTGATTCTTTGAAAAGATCAAAATTGGTAACTTGTAGCAAGACTGACCAAAGAAAAAAAGAGGAGACATAAATTACCAGTATCAGGAATGAAAGAGGGTATATCACTACACACCCTGCAGTCTAACGGATGATAAGGAAATATTATGAACAACACTATGCATGTAAATTTGGCAACTTAGATAAGATAGACCAATTCCTTGAAAATCACAAACTTGCCAAACCTCACCCAAGGTGGAACAGATAATTCAGGAATGGTCCTGAATCTGTTAAAGAAATTTAAGTCCTAGTTATAACCCTCCCTAAAAATCTCCAGACCCAAATGATTTCAGTGGCAAATTCAAACCTTTGAAGAAGACATAACATGAATTATACACAATCTTTTCCAGAAAAGCAGAGGAGGGAACACTGCAACTCATTTTATGAGGCAAGCATTACCCCAATATCAAAATTAGACACAAACAGCCCAAGAAAGCTACAGACTAATGTCCTTCATAATTTCTATAAAATATTAGCAAATCAAATTCGATATATAAAAAGAATGTCACAACAAATGGAATTTATCCCAAGAATACAAGAACGGTTCTAGATTTTAAAATCAATCAATATAATCCACCATGTTAACAATCTAAAGAAGAAAAAAACACATGACCATATTATTTGATGCAGAAAATGCATTTGACAAAATTTGATATTCATGATATTAAAAAAAAAAAAAAACCCTCAGGAAACTAGGGATAGCAGAGAACTTCCTCAGCCTGAAAGAAAAGGGCCCACAAAACCTGCACCTAACTTCATCCTTATAAATGCTGGGAGACTTAATGCTGTCCCCTTAAGATCTCAACAAGGCACAATGTCGTTGTCACCAGTTCTAGCCAACATCGTACTGGAAGTCCTGTCCCGTACGTTAAGACACACACAAAAAGAAGAAATTAAAGGCATATATATTAGAGAGGAAGAAATAGAACTGTCCTTATTCACAGATAGCATGGTTGTCTACATAGAAAACCCTAGGAAATCTACAGAAATACTCCTAGAACTAAAGAATGAGTTTTGCAAGATCACCAGATACAAAGTCAACACACAAAAATCTATGTATTTCTACATACCAAGCAATGAACAATAGGAAATCGGTTTTTTTAAAAATATCACAGTTGCTCAAAAAAATTAAGTACTTAAATAGAAGCCTAATAAAATGTGCAGAGGATCTGTATGCCAAAACTATAGAACTGTAAAGACACTTATGAAAGGAAGCTAGGTTGACCTAAGTAAATGGAGACACATACCATGTTTATGGATATTTTTTAGCCAATTTGAGAAGTTGTGGGGCCTTATTTCTTTGACTCTTTGTTCTGGTCCCTTTTCTTTCTCCTCTCCATGTGGCACTCCCCTTACATGGATGGTGCTGCAGTTAAAGGTGTCCCAGCGTTCTCTGAGGCTCTGTCCACTTCGCATTATTCTATTTTCTCTCTGTTCTTCAGCTTTCAGAATCTCTATCAATCTATTTTCAAGTTCGCTGACTCTTTCTTCTGCCAGTTCACATCTACGGTTGAGCCCTACTGGTGAATTTTTCATTTCTGTTACTGTACCATTTAACTCCAGAATTTCCGTGTGGCTCTTCTTTATGATTCCTGTCTCTTTATTGTTATTCTCTGCTTGATGAGACACTGTCATCTCGCCTTCCTTTACTTCTTGATTTTATTTAGTTCTTTGAACATGTTTATAATGGCTTCTTTGAAGTCTTGGTTAAGTCTGACGTGTGGTTTGTCTCACAGGCAGTTTCTATTGCTTTCTCTTTTTTCCCCTGTGCATGAGTTGCACTTTACTGTTTCCTTACATCTTGTAATTTTGTTGAAAAAGTACATTTTAGGTAATGTGCTGTAGCACTTCTGGGTGACTCCTCGCCTCCTGTGATTGTTTGTGGTTCTGCTTGCCTGTTTTGTGACTTGGCTGGGCTATTTTAACAGGCTCTCTTTCCTCTTTCTTTGATCTCTGTTAGTCCACTGCCTCATAAGGTATTCTACCCAGCCTTTAGGCTCTATAATTACTGCCTGATTGCTCTATTGTTTTTGACAGTGTCCTAGGGCACAAATTCTTCACAGTCTGATTCAATTACATTTGAGGTGGTAGTTTTTAAGGTCAGTGTTTGAGGTTTGTTCTGACCCCAGGAGGGCTCTTAACTGTCGCTTTCCTGTGTGAACAGCTGACCATGGTTTGGCTTGTTACTCTTGATTTGGAGTTCCTCTCCCCTGGACCTGTTCTCTGAGCCGCTCCTCTGCGCCCTGGGCAGGGCGGTAGCTTCTAGTCTTCTCAGCTTGCCTCTCCCGGCATGGACACTCTACCTTATGTGCCAGCTGGGGGGAGGGCAGTCAGAGCCCCCAGATTCTCGACCTGCCATGCCAGGGGGAGAACTTGCATTCTGTGAGTGGGAGCAAAGTGGAGAAGGGGACCCCCAACCTTCTGGTTTCAATCACCAGGAATTTAGCCTCTTCAGCTTGGAGTTGGACAGGATGAGAAATGCTGGTGGTCTTCCCCTCTCAGTGAGATCCAGTAAGCCTCCATTGGAAACTGAGGGGAGAGGAACCCCCATCCTTTTGGCCATGCCCTCCCAGAGTGGAGTGTCAGTCAGGGCAAATTAGAGCAAGTGGGTTGTGGCTCATACGCTACAGACTCACTGTTCTACAGTGTTTTAGTAAGTTTTCTTGAATAAATGTTTCTTCATTTGTTATATGCCTTTGAGACAGTTTCAGAGACTGAATGATTTAAACAAGCTTTGCTTGCTTCACTTGGGAGTAGTTCATTGGACCTCTTCACACTGCCATCCCAGAAGTGGAACCTGCGCCTTCATTTTCAAAGGATAGTTTTGCTGGATGTGGAATTCTTGGTTGACAGGGTTTTTCTCTTCCAGCTCCTTTAGTATGTAATCCCACTGTCTTCTGACCTCACAGTTTCTGATGAGAAATCAGCTGTTAATCTTATGAGGATTCCTTGTACATGATGAGTCTATTCTCTTGCTGCTTTCAAGATTCTCTCTTGGTCCTTTGCTTTCTACAGTTTAAGTATCTAGGTGTGAATCTCCTTGGGTTTATGCTACTTGGAGTTTGTTTAGCTTCCTGGATATTTTTCATCAAATTTGGGAAGTTTAGGGCCATTATTTCTTCAGATATTCTTTCTCTCCTCTTTCTGGGACTCCCATTATGCATATGTTGGTGTTTGCTAGTATCCCACGTCTCTGAAGCTCTGTTCATTTTTCTTTATTTTTATTTCTTTCTGTTCCTCAGACTGGATTATCTTAATTGACCTGTCTTCGTGTCTGCTGATTCCTTCTTATCCCTGCTCAAATCTGCTCTTTGAGCCCCTCTAGTGAATTTTAAATCTGAGTTATACTTTTTAACTCCTGAATTCTGATTTCGTTCATTTTTGTAATTTCTATATTTACTCTTATTCTCCACTCTTAAAGATACTCTCATGCTTTTCTTCCTTAGCTGCAGTTTTCGTCTTGTTCTTTGAACATATCTAAAATAGCTGATGTAAAGTCTTTGCTAAGTGCAACACTTGGGCCTCTAAGGGGTAGGTTCTTTTTTCCTGTGTATGGGCCATGTTTTGTTCCATTGCATGGCTCATAATTTTTTGTTGAAAACTGGACTTTCAATTAATATAATGTGGCATATATTAAACTCTGGGTATCAGATTATACCATCCCTCCCCCAGATTTGTTGCTGTTGCTTTTTCTTATAGCTGTTGCCATTTGTTTAGTGACTTTTCTGAACTAATTCTGACAGTTTGTATTCTTTGTTGTTTGTGGCCACTTAAGTCTTTGCTCAGTTCGCTCAGTGATCAGGTTAGTGAAGGGGGCAGAAATTTCCTTTAATGCCTCGAACCTGTGAACCTCCCAGCCTTTGCTGGGGGACTCTGTGTACGTGTTGGGGCATGCCTTCAGTGCTCAGCCAGACAGCTGACAGCTCTCCCTTATCCTCCACCTCTTGCTTATGCAGAGCCTCAGTCAGCCGGAGACGGGAGAGTGGTGCTTTCTCAGGTCTGTCCTGAGTGTGCACACAGCCCTGCACGTGCACATGCCTTCTGGATTCCCAGGAATGTTTCAGAGTTTTCAAAGCCCCTCTCAATATCTCATTCCCCAGCTCTTCAAGTTTTCTGGTTAGCTTGTTGTTTGTACCAACTGTTATCCACTGTCTTAGGCAGCCACAAAGTTTAAAAATTGCCTCTACATGTTTCCAACAAATATCCTTAGGGAGAAGGCTTTTTATACTGGGAGAGCTTTGGGTCAAATCAAACAAAGACAGCCTTGTAAGTGGAATCTTCCAGGGGGCTCAGATCAAATAATACTTGCCTGGGAATGGGGCCTTGAAGGAGCTCCAGCCCCACTCCCACCCCAGTGGCTGCCAGGATGCTGGTTCTTCCTGTGATTTCTGCTGTTGGTTTTCACAGTTACAGGAGAAGAGGCAGCATTAGGGCAAGTTCACATGCCACACAGCTCACTAATCTTCCTGAGATTCCACCATTTTTCTTCAGTAAATGCTCCCCGTAGTGCCACACTCTTTTGGTTAGTTTTCAGAGTTCAGAAAGAGTTGGCTAACGTTTTTTGCCAGTTTTCTTACTGCTTCTTTGGAGGAGGAAAGTTTCAGAGGTCGTTTCTGCACCACTGCCACTCACCTCATGTGTGTGACTGTGTTCGTTTTAAGACCCACGTGTGCCGTGGGAAGCAGTGCTCCAGTTCTGCTGCAGCACCACAGGGGCCGCTCTGGCTTTTCCCTGTCGGTCCTTTAACTCCTTCCTCTGACCGGGGAAAGCCTGCTCCCAGTGTCCTTAATAGAGTCTCAGGGGAGCCGTGTCCCGTCCATGCCCCTCCCCTGTGGACACCCACCTCCGGCCGTCTGGGCTGCTCCAGCACCCTGCACTGGCCACCAGGGCTCCTGCTAGCACAGAGGTCTGCTTCATGGCTCCTCCTAGGAGCTTTTGGACTAAAGTCAGGAAAGAAATGGAAGAAGCATAGTGTGGCAGTTTTTTTTACAATTTCCATTTCTTATCTCAGATGCCAAAAGAAAAATGAAGTTGCATTTCTGAACACAACTCTGTGTTTTCCTCCAGAGTAACTAAAATTAGGCTTCCATTTTCTTGGCTGCCTCAATTTGGGGTCTTGGCTATTCTTAGGGGAAAATTGCTGTTTAAAGCTAAAATGGGATTTCCTAAAGAATGGGCCTGAAGTGCTGTGGTGTTTCATGAATGTAAACTTGGCATTCAGGAACCTCCAGAACCCTGGGACAGGGGCTCCCCAGCTGTGGTGAGGTCCCTCATCTCTCTCTGGCCACAGGGTTCCCATCAGCCAGTCCTGGGCCTCCAGCAAGTATATCAGCTGAGAGGCAGAGACCAGGCACATCTGGCTCTTGGTCCCAGAGGCGAACTGCACCTCCGGTCAGCCCCACTGCACTGCCCACCACTCGAGGAGGGGCACCCGTCTCCCTCACCAACTGCGTGCAACTCTACCCACATGTCTCCTGCAGAGTGGGAACAGCTTTCACGTGTTCGACCAGGGCCAGTTTGCCAAGGAGGTGCTGCCCAAGTACTTCAAGCACAACAACATGGCCAGCTTCGTGCGGCAGCTCAACATGTGTGAGTACCCGCCCTCCGAGTGGGGACGAGACAGAGGGCCTCCTCAAGGGTCTGGGCAGCCGTGCCAGGGCTGGAAAGTGGACCACAGACAGCAGGACCCTAGCACCTTGACCCGGTCTGTGGTGAAGGATGGAGCCACCAGGTTTTGATCCCTGTGTTGGCCAGGGGCATGACCTGGAGCCCAGCGCCCCTGGGGGGCCTGGGGCAGGGGTGCCTCTTCCCTGGGCGAGAAGGGTCCTCGTGGGCCTGAACCTGAAAGTTCCCAGGGAAGAGCTCATGAAGCCTCAGCTGGACACAGCCACATGCGTTGGGGAAGAGGTGATGTGTGGGGCCATGGGGTCTCCCTCAGACCAAGACCACCCGGCCACTGCAGGCAGGGTCTCTGAGAAGGCAGTGCTAGATGTGACTGGAGCCATGCCATGCACAGCCCTACCCCAGGAGCCTCCCTTCGTCTATCACTGGGGCAGTAGCCAAGCTGCAGTTGGGGGTCTAGTCCCCAGCCCTGAGGCAGAGCTGCCCCTGCCCCATCATGTGCAGATGGCTTCCGGAAGGTGGTCCACATTGAGCAGGGCGGTCTGGTCAAACCAGAGAGGGATGACACTGAGTTCCAGCACCCGTGCTTCCTGCGCGGCCAGGAGCAGCTCCTTGAGAACATCAAGAGGAAAGTGACCAGTGTGAGTAGCCAGCCTCCCTCTCCCAGCATCCTCGGACCTCCCTCCAGGCCGTGAAGGGAAGCCACATCCACTCAGTGTCCTGCTGGGACCATCCACTGCCGAGGGCAGTGCAGCATGCGCGTGCTGGCCTGGCTGCACCGAGCCTCTTCCTGACGGGCCCTCCCCTCCTTGCTTGTCCATCGTGGACTCCCCCCGCCCATTCTCCCATCAGCCGCTGCAGTGACGGCCCCTTCCCCGACTGTCAGCCCCTTGGCCCTTTCCGCTATGTCCTAGGCCCTCCCCTCTTCCCTGGGGGGCCATCTCAGTAACTACTCTCCTTGGGGACCCAGGTGTCCACCCTGAAGAATGATGACATAAAGATTCGCCAGGACAGTGTCACCAAGCTGCTGACTGATGTACAGCTGATGAAGGGGAAGCAGGAGAGCATGGACTCCAAACTCCTGGCCATGAAGCAGTAGGTTCCATGGTGGGCAAGGGAACAGGCGGGACAAGGAGGTCCCCTGGGGAGCGGCCAGAGGAGGGAGCAGCCAGGAGGGGACACAGGCCAGGAGCTGGCCACTCCTTCCTAGGGCCTCTTCCTGCCAGCCCTGCCTCCTCCAGTTTCTGTAACAGGTGCTCTGAGGCCTTCATCTCTCCAAACACAGCATTAGGTTTGGACTTGCATGCCCTCCTCAGGCCCCTGCTGTGCCATCCTCGAGTCCTGGGTGGGGGGTTCCGACCTGGTTCTTGCAGCAACAGGCAGAGCTGGGCTTCGAGCACAGGCTGCGTCCTCAGGCTCGGAGCACGGCCTTCTAAGCTCACACAGCCCTCTAGGCCCTCTCTACAGGCCAGGGCGGCTGGGCCCCCTCACTGCCCTCCACAGTACCCTCCTCTCCTGCTGGCTCCTGCTGCACCTGGCATCACTCAGCGCAGCGTCACCTCCTGCCTACCTCTACCACAGGCCTGGGGAGCAGAAAGCATTTTGGGCTCTTTCTGGAACCCCTGCCCCTGGCTCACGTCTGGCCACCACTTAACCAGCCCTATGCTCCCCGCCAGCCAGGACCCCTGGACAGCCGGCTTGAGTCTCCCCTCATGCCCTTGGGGGCCCTGGGAACCTCAGGAACCCCATCCTGGGGTGGCTGTCTTTGGCTCATATGGCCTCACAGCCACTTGGGGCTGGGTCCTTGTGACCCTCATGTCATGAAGGAGGCTCCTGGACCCCGACTCTCCTCACATTGGAGTCCAGCAGAAGCCACTGTCTGTGTGGCACCTGGAGATGGGCCCAGGTGAACTTAGCCTTCCAGGACATGGGCACCTCTCAAGGTGAGGCCAGGAGGATCAATTCCATGTCAAGAAGACGTGCAAGGGGCTCAGCAGGGCTGGCCCATCAGAAGGGCAGACCATGGCCTGCTCACGGTGCTGCTCACCCGCTTGGGAGGACAGTGCCCAGGTGGCCCTTGCCACCCCTTGCGGCCACTTCTGAGCCACTCCCAGGCCCAATGACCCTGAGCCCCCCAAGCCACAGGATAACCCCCATACATTGCTCTGCAGCTTGAAAAGCTGTACTGCCACTGTCCCCTGACCTTCCCTCCTGTCCTCAGGCTCAGTCAGACAGAGGTGGCTGGGGACAGCGCTCAAGGGTCTGCTGCCTTGACTGTGTCCAGGAAGGCCCCAGGAGGTCTCTGCCAGAATCCTGGGGTGCAGCCAGCATGCCCTGCTCTGCATCCTCCCTCAGCCCCCAGCCCCTCCCCTGGGACTCCACAGCTCAGGGCCCCTCCTGACCCCCACCTGAGACCTCTGTGTGTCCTCCCCTTGAAGTGCAGCCAAGCAGGGAGGAGTGGTGGTGCCAGCAATCCCTGGCCTAGCCCCCAGTTCCATCACACAGCCAGTCCTCATCTGGGGTGGAGACAGGCCAGCGACTGGGTTCATGGTGATATGTGGTCACCTACAGCCCTACAACCTGCCCGGGTGAGGGTGGAATATTTGTGGAGGCCCCTCAGCCTGGGGCTTCTAGAATCTAGCCTTGCTGACCAAACCTGGTCTGTTGCAGCGAGAACGAGGCCCTGTGGCGGGAGGTGGCCAGCCTGCGGCAGAAGCACGCCCAGCAGCAGAAAGTCGTCAACAAGGTACGAGGCGGGCCGGCGGGGCGCCCAGTGGGTCCCATCCGCGGCCAGGCTGACTGTGCCTCTCCACCCCGCAGCTCATCCAGTTCCTCATCTCGCTGGTGCAGTCGAACCGGATCCTGGGGGTGAAGAGAAAGATGTGAGGCGCTGGGGATGCCTGCCCCTCAGCACAAGGCCCTGGGCCGCCCCGTCTCCTGTTTGCTGTGAACTGGGTGCCACGGAGGCCTCGGAGAGGCAGCTAACCCCACCCCTTCCCCGCAGCCCTCTGATGTTGAACGACAGCAGCTCGGCACATTCCATGCCCAAGTACGGCAGGCAGTACTCCCTGGAGCACATCCATGGCTCAGGCCCCTACTCGGTGAGCGCCTGTGCAGCAGACCAGCCTGGGTGGGTGGGTGCTGCGGGCACACACGCACGTGCTCACCTCCCTTTGATGGCAGGCTCCATCCCCAGCCTACAGCGGCTCCAGCCTCTACTCCCCAGATGCTGTTGCAAGCTCCGGACCCATCATCTCCGACATCACTGAGCTGGCTCCCAGCAGCCCCTTGGCCTCCCCAGGCGGGAGCATAGATGAGAGGTGGGGGCTGCGTCACCCTTCCAGCAGAGTCGGGAGAAGGGTGGGGCCCGCAGAGGCGCCTGCTAATGTGTGTCCCCTATGTGCAGACCCCTGTCCATCAGCCCCCTGGTGCGAGTCAAGGAGGAGCCCCCAAGCCCTTCCCGGAGCCCCCGGGTGGAGGAGGCCAGTCCCGGGCAACCGCCCTCTGTTGTGGAGACCCCCTTGTCCCCAACCACCCTCATCGACTCCATCCTGCGGGAGAGCGAGCCTGCCCCTGCCGCCTCGGCCACGCCCCTCACAGAAGTGGGAACCTGCCCCCCCTCGCCCCCACCTGCCTCGGCCCCCGAGAAGTGCCTCAGCGTTGCCTGTCTGGACAAGTGAGTGCCTACCCCCACAGCCACTGGAAGCACAGCCAGGCCTCTGGCTAGGACTCTCATGGAGGGCTGGACATGGGGTGGCCTTCAGGCCTACAGGCATGGGGGTTGCGGGGGGTGAGTCAGCAGACCTGGCCCTGAGCTCAGAGTTTGGGGCTGCAAAAGAAGACGGACACCGGCCAGGTTGTCCCACAGTCCTGTTGCCACAGAAGCCAAGGGTGTGTGGCCAGGCAGGCCTGTTGCACCTGCTCTCTGTGTGTCCCCCATATGCAGGCCCCTGTCAATCAGCCCCCTCGATACACATACGCCACCATGGTTGCTGCTGTCACCCTCTCCTGCGACAGGCTGCTGGGTCCGTGTGTCTGTCCTGCTGCCCAGCAGAGGCCCTGCCCTAGAGGCTGAGTGAGCAAGGGTGGGGGGCATGGAGCCCACCTAGCCCCCACCTGCAATCCGGGGGCTCTTGTCTTTGTATCTTGCAGTTTGGCTCGCACTCCACAGATGTCTGGGGTCGCCCGCCTCTTCCCCTGCCCCTCATCCTCTCTACATGGCCGAGTCCAGCCAGGGTTAGCGCCGTCCTCACTGGGGAGGGAGGAGGGCTCCGCCAGAGCTCGGGCCCCTCCCCAGCCGCAGACCAGACCCCAGCCTTGCCAGAAGCACTGGGCACTGCCTGGTGAACAGGTGTCCCGGGCCCTCTGCAGCGGGGAGTGGCCCTCCCAGGCTCTAGGGCCCAAGCCAGAGTCCCAGGTCACTGACTGACAGGGACAGGCCTCCCAGCCTGGTGTGGCCACTGCTGCTGACTGGCTTCCTCTCAGGGTGGGGCTGGGCCCCATGGGTACCCCCAGGAGCCAGCCTGGCCACCCGCCCAATGGCCGGGTGCACCAGATGGCCCAAGGCTTTCTTGGTCACGGCTGCCAGACCTGGCCGGGTCTCTTTCCCAGCATGCACCAGGGGAGAGGCCGACGCCCACACACTGAGCACGGCTCCCTTGCCCCATCCTTACTGTCTTCCAGTGCAAAGGCAAGACCTTGTCAAACCTGAAAAACTGTGCCCTCAGCCCCTTCTGGGCTCTGAACCCCTCCTTGGTTCCCCTGCCATCTTGATCCAACCTGAAGTGCTACCAGAGGCCTTACAGGGCCTCATGGTGACAGGACGAGCCAGCATGGCCTGAGCCACTCTCCCCTCAGTGGCCAAGCATACCAGCCCTGTCCATACACACACTGCCCCACTGGGCCCACACTGGGTGTGTGAAGGGGCCCCACCTCAGACGGCCTCCCTTGAGCCCAAGCAGGGTGCGTGTGGCCGAGGGGAGCCCTTCTCCGGCAGGCGGGTGTGAGTGCCGGCAGGAAGGCATCTGGGTGGGGGTGCCCGGGGCACCGCTTCACCTGCCCCACTCACTGGCCAGGACCGAGCTCAGTGACCACTTGGACGCCATGGACTCCAACCTGGACAACCTGCAGACCATGCTTACAAACCACGGCTTCAGCGTGGACACCAGCGCCCTGCTGGATGTGAGTCCCGTCCCTGCGTGCACCTGCACCCTCCCTGCTCTCGGGCGCAGCCTGACCACCCTCCCTTCCCCACAGCTTTTCAGCCCCTCGGTGACTGTGCCCGACATGAGCCTGCCTGACCTTGACAGCAGCCTGGCCAGCGTGCGTAGGTGGCATGGGGGGATTGGGGAACCCGGGACAAGCAGGATCCCTCACTGTAACCCTCCTGCCCCAGCAGATCCAGGAGCTCCTCTCTCCCCAGGAACCCCCCAGGCCTCTTGAGGCAGAGAGCAACAGCCCCGACTCAGGTGAGCTGAGCCCACGTGTTCCCCACCCGACCCTGCACCCTGTTTCTACCCGCCAGTGCCCTGACCCGGCCCCCCGCCCCCAGGGAAGCAGCTGGTGCACTACACGGCGCAGCCCCTCTTCCTGGTGGACCCGGGCTCTGTGGACGTGGGCAACAGCGACATGCCGGTGCTCTTCGAGCTGGGGGAGGGCTCCTACTTCTCCGAGGGGGATGACTACGCAGACGACCCCACCATCTCTCTGCTGACGGGCTCTGAGCCCCCAAAAGCCAAGGACCCCACTGTCTCCTAGAAGCCCCAGGAGGAGGGCCGCCCCGAGCCCTCCTCCCACTCCTGGTGCAGGGCTGGTCTTGGGGAGCCTGGCACCTGGGGCCAGCTGGGGGCTGGGTGTGGCCCCAAGTGCCAGGCTAGCTTGGGGCTTCCCCCCTTACTTGGACTGACCAGTATTGCAGGTGTTCATAGTCAGAATTGTATTTTGGATTTTTACACGAGAGTCCCCCTTTCCCCTTCCGTAGAGATATACAGATAAATACACAGACAGACGGACGGACAAGACAGGCAGAGATCTATAAAGGACAGGCTCTATGCTGTGGCCTCCTGTGTCTGTTTTCTCTCGCCTTGGGATGTGAGGTGGGCAAGGGTGCATGAGGAGGGGCCTAGGGCAGGGCGCAGGGGTCTCAGAAGGTTCTGGGTGTCTGGGCTGCAGTTGCCTCCTTGGAGGGAGGGCCGATGCCCCCAGCACACCCGTGCCCACAGGACTCCACAGGACCTGTGTTTGCTCAGAATTCTTTCTTAAAGGACCAGGGGACCAGGGGACCAGGGAGGGGTCAGTGGGGCCTGCAGGAAACCCTTTCCCCAGAATCTTCCCACCAGGGCAGGTGAGACAACAGGTGCACCATGTGTGTCTTCCCAGCAGAGCCATCTCTGCTCTGCATTCATAAGGTGCTGCACCGGCTTTGGGGTAGGGGAGGGGCTCAGCCCCATGGGGTCTAACCAAAGGAAAGGCAGTGGGAACGCACCCTGCCTTCCAGGTCTGACTCCTGAGCTCTGCCAGACAAAGGGTTGGGGGGGGCACACAGTATGGGAGGAGCCAGGCCAAAGCGGCCCACCTGACCTCCCATGCCCCCAGTTCACCCACTACTCACCCTCCTCAGCGGGGCCCAGGATGGTGGCCATCTCGGAGGCAGGAGCCACGGGGATGCTGCCTATCCTGGGGTCCAAAGGGCACCCCAGGTAGCCCTTCTCCCCGCAGTGCCGCCATGGCCCAGTGCAGGAGAGGAGCAGGAGTGTCCTGAGCCGTGCTCAGGCTGCACCATGTGGACTACCCAGCCCTAACACCAGGAGAACTGAGTGGGGCGGGGCAGGCAGGCTGAAGCCCAGGGAAGCTGTGGGATTCTTCTAGGCCCAGGAAGGGTCCAGTCTCAGGCCAGCAGCACTCAGGAGGTGCGGACTGCGGATGCTTGGGCAGGCACCCATGTCTGTGAGCCTCTGTGTGGAAGCATGTGCTAGTGAGGGAGATCCCAGGCAAAGATTTGGCCAGGCTGCCCACCTCATCCAAGAGAGACAGAGCCCCCACCCCAAGGCCCTGTGCCCACCCCCATATGGGCACCCCAGCATATGGCTGCCCCAGTTCCCCAAGGGCCCATGGACTCTGCCCCCATGGCTTCTGCAGCCCTGTCATAGAGCCTCAGCTGGCCTCCACAGCTGGTCTGGATTCTTGACCCTCTTCCACACCCTGGCCTCCAGTGATCCACTGATAGAGGTCCTTAGGTGTCCTCTTCCAAGCCCCCAACACACGGCACCTCGGAGCTCTGAGCCCCCGCCTCACACATAGGATTAACAGGCAGTGAGTGAACAGGAAGTCTTACAGCTGAGCCCTTTTAGGCAGTGAGTCGCCAACCCTGGCATGGAGCGAGGGGTCTGCCTGACTGCCAATACCTGCCTTCTCCTCCCCACACTTCACCCCCAACCCACACCCAGCCTCACACCACCACTGAGGACACTGCCTCCCCTTCTGGCTGTGCCCTGCCCAGCTGCAGCTGGGCAGCCTTTCCCAGGGCATAGCACCCCAGCAGGGCATGGGCACCGGGGAGGCCAATGGGACCCAGATTTCTCTCCCAAGAGCACCACAGCACAGCCTAGGGGCAGAGGACCTGTCTCCTAGCCCCCTGGAGCGGCTGCCCCCACACCCTGTGGGACCCCATGTGATGTGGGCCATCCCCTCCCACTGGCCCCACGCCCCCACCAGGCTGAGGGAGGTCACTCTGGACAGCATTTTATTGATATCCTCAGACCCTCGGGCAGGATCAGCACGGATTCCTAGGGCACTGGCACCTGCTGGCACTGGCCTGTGCCCCATCCGCCATCCCTGAGGCGATAGGAGGGAGCCCCATAGGGGCAGAGAGACCTCCCGGTGGCCGAGAGGAGGCGTGGGCAGCCAGGCCCCCTCCCCAGAACACAGGCAGTGGCAGGCTCTAGCTGTGGACAGTGAGGCAGACATGAGGAGGCGGCAGTGAGGAGGGCTGGCCCCAGAGCAGCTCAGGCCCCTGCCGTCAGGGCCTCATGGTTGAGCACGTAGTAGTCGTGGACATACATGAGCACGGCCACTGGCTGCCCAATGATGAGTGTCAGCCACACAGCTGCATTGCCGTAGTTGCCCCGGAAGAAGCGGCTCACTATCCAGGCCAGCGGGATCTGGGGACACGGGGGACCAAAGTCAGGTGACCACAGTGCTGGCTGCTCCCAGGGTGCAGGGAAGAGGGCAGGCAAGGAAGCCACATGGGGGATGCTCACCTGAGCCATCATGCCAGTGAAGGCCCAGAGGCGGAACATGCGCAGGGGGATGCTCACCAGGTACTGGGGTGGGAGTGAGAGGAGTGTCAGCCATTTCAAGTACCATACCCACCCCAGGATGAAGCAGGATACGCACAGAGAGCACTGACCTCGTGGAAGAAGGCCGAGGCTAGGAACACCCCCGTCTTGGCTACCCACTTGCTGCTGCCTCGTCGGAGCATGGGCTTGTAAAAGTGTCTGTGGAGGGAGGAGGCCGTGGGACAGGCGCCGCAGTCCAGGAACACAGAGCCACCCACCCACCACACACCACGCTCATGCCCATGCCCACCTGCTACACCACTTGTGCACAGGGATGTTCCAGTTCTGCCAGAAGTAGGTGACGGACTCAGAGTTCCTAGGAGTCAAGGGACAGCAGGTGATCAAATTGCACCATGACCCACCCCAGCCCCCAGCCTCACACCCAAGGCCACCCACCACCAGTCCCGATAGAACTCCCGGTCTCCAAACTGCATGAGCTCAGCCACGGCGTTCAGGCAGGAGTGGAAGAGCCAGTAGAAGAAGATGAGCCAGATGAGGTGGTTGGGGACCTGTTGAGGAGCAGGTGCCAGGTTCCAGAACACCCTCACTCACTCCCTCGTGCCTTGCCCCACCCGCCCAGGCTGCTCACCGCCAGCTTCAGGAGGCGCTCAATGATGCGTGAGTAGTCCATATCCTGCAGAGACAGGACTCAGCTGGCTCCCTTGGCTGCACCCCCACACGCCCCTCCCCCCCCCGCGCCCAGCCACAGGAGAGCCTGACTGCTCACCTTGAAGGGCTTCATGGAGTTCTGGATGGTGGGCACCATCCACTGCAAAGGAGGGCACAGCATCAGCACTCCTGCGTCACTGAGTGCGCCCAGCCGAGCCCAGCCCAGCCCTGCCCACATACCTGCTGGATCAGCCCCACCTGGAGCTGGGTGAAGAACAGCTGGGGGAGAAAGCAAAGGGCAGCAGCCTGAGCCCCCCTAGCACCTGGTGGCCCCCCAGCCCCTCGCTGCCCCCCAGCCTCCAAACCTCACCATCTCAAGGAGCCGCCGCAGCAGGAAGCGCTTTCGGATGCGGGGGGAGCGGGGGAAGTTGAGCTCGTAACACAGAGTAGGGGCAAAGAGGAAGTAGTACAGATCTGGAATGGGAGGGGTGGGGCTCGCACCAGCAGAGGCCTGGCCCTTGCTGTCCCCCCACTGCCCTTCAGTGCTGAGCCCTCTGTAGGGTCCTCACCACGGTAGGTCAGGTTGTCCGGGTAGCTCACCGTGCAGTGGGCAGCTCCTCCATTGGCTGCCCTACCTGAAGAAGCTACGAGCAGGGGAGGGGAGAGTGAGGCCACACTGCTGCCCAGGCCTGGCCCCTGGCAGGCAGGTTCGGTGGCCCCAGCCCCGGGCAGCCCCTCACCAGCCTTAGCCTTGGCCTTCGTAGCCCTGATCTCTCGGCACCACAGGTTGACATCCCGGTAGGAGAAGAGCTTGAGGAAGAGGATGGTGTACACCATCAGAGCCAGCACGGAGCCCACTGCAGGAGAGGGAGGCTCAGGCCACAGCCCTCCCACACTGCCCACAGGAGAGCCACAGCCACAGGGTCGACTCCTGTAGCTGGCCTGGGTCTCTCCTGCAAGCCCCCAAGACAGGCTGGGGCGGGAGTGGGTTGGGGGCGCACCTGGAGTGATGGACTCGAGCAGCAAGGCCACAGCCGCCGGGAAGCAGAGAATGGTGGCCAGGTTGACCACATGCAGCAGCAGCCCTGCCTGCTCCGTCAGGGCACCCTGGGGTGGGTCGGGGGTGCAGGGCACTCAGCCAGGGCCCCCACTCCCTGGGCAAAGGGTCTCCCTGGGGAAGGGCCACCAGGCCTGGGGTTAGGCCCCCTCCCAAGAAAGCCACACACAGCCTGAAATGCAGTAGATGAGCAGGCGCCTTGCCCTAAGCCCAGGCCTGGTGAGGAGAGCAGACCTCTGGGCCAGGCAGGGGGCGTGGGGACACTGCTTACCACTGCCAGGCGCTTCTCCACCTGGAACGCAGCCACAGCAAAGACGTTGGCCACTGAGGATAGAAGCGCCACAGGGCAAGTTCAGGCCCAGGTCAGGCCTGTCCCCACCGAAGGCTGTCCTCTGCGCCCAACTCACCAATAACCAGGCACAGGGCAGGCCAGCTGTAGGGGTCCTTCAGGAACAGAGACACCACCTGGATGGGGTCCACCAGGATGCCGTACCTGGGGATGGACAGGGAATGAGCAGCTCAGGGAGAGCCTGAGCAGGTGGGGTGTGGCCTGGGTGGGTGGGTGGGGCCTGGGCAGGTAGGGGCAGGGCCTGAGTGGGCAGTGGGTGGGGCTGGGCCTCAGGGCCCTGGTGAAGACACTCACTTGATGAGGTTCTCTAAAAATAACCGTGCATTGCTCAAGATCTGCAAGAGAGAGGGGGGGGCACAGCCCATGAGCCCTGGCCACAGGGCACACCCCCCCTCAGCTCCTCCTAAGACCTATGGGGGCAGGAGCCCTGGGTTAGGCCAGCAGCCTTGGTCCTGCAGGCCCAGCCTTTCTGATCTCCACAGCAAGTTCCGAGACACCACCCATCTCACCTCGCAGCAGAGCAGGACAAGAAGTCCCTTAGCACTGCCCCCTCACACCAGGCACCTCCCAGATGTCTGTGTCTGCAGCAGCATAAAAAGACCCACTGCCCAGCAGCCCTTGGCCATCCTGCTGAGCTGGTGAGGCACTCAAGGCCAGAGTGATGGCCCCAAAGCCCAAACTGGACCGAAGAAGCTGCCCACTTGCACGCAGGGTCCGCACTCTGGGGGAGAGTGGGAAGAAGCTGGCCAGAGTCCTGAGGGGCCGGCGTCACCCGGTACTCACACCCCTGCCTGCCTCAGCTGTTCTGCAGCACTCCAAACCTGGGCACTTGGCCCCAAAGCAGCTTCCAAGGACAGAGCCTCTGTCAAAAGGGGCTCCTGGCTCTAGGCTGGGGCTGGGCTCCTGGCTTCCCTCTGCACGACAGGGGCCTCCATCTCCATTCCATGAGGCAAAGACCCTGCCAACCACCCCAAGTCAGGCTCTGTGCATGGTTCATGGTAGGTTCTGCAGAAAAGTGACGCTGCAGAGGGACACTTACCTGGCTGGTCACGGAAGCCTTCATGAGGTGACAAGCTGAGAGACGCAGGGGCCCCTACTCTGCCCTCCCCCAGCCGCAAGCCTGACCCACCAGCCTCCTGTGGTCCCAGGTCCCCCACCTGCCAGGACAAACGTGGCCCGACACTGTCAGTCTGCCCAGTGGTGGCCTGTCCTGAGAGCCAACAGCAGGCAGAAGATGAAGCTGCTAATGGGCAGCGCCCACCTCAAGGCCCAGACTACAGAGGGAACACAGCCAGCAGCCCGAAGCACAGGATGCACGTCTCCTGCAGGTTGGGGTGGCAGAGGCACCAAAAGCAGGGGAAAAGTTTTGGGGCTGCGCGAAAGAGACAGGCAGGCCCAGTGGGTTGCAGAAGAACAGACAGTGCTCCTTAGGCTGTAGAGGGCTCACTCCGCACGGCTGCCTCTTGACGAGCCTAGGCTGGTACAGGAATGGCCTCTGGAGGCCAAGGACACATCATCTGAGGGCTGGGCTGGTGTCCGGCCCACTGTCCCCTTGCCCAGCCAGCTTCTTACCCACCAGGCTGCATGTCCCCCTGCAGCTCCCGGGGAGCCTCCTGGGACCACAGGCAGGGAGGGTGTGGGTGTGCCTGGAGCCCCTTCCACATGGGTAGCCATGGGACCGCACCCACAGACGCGTCCGGGCAAGGGTCAAAGGCCTCAGGCCTCATCAGCAAGGCCCAGACAAGCCCTTGCCCCTTGCCCAACCCTGCAGGCTGCCCCTTTGAGCCCTGGGCTCCAGCTGCTTCCAACCAAGGCTGCTGGCCCCACCCCAACAAGGTGACAGCAGGTACCAGGCCCCAGAAGCAAGGGCCTCAGTTAGGCCACAGGGTGAGGTGGAGGCAGGGGCTCCTTCTAATCACCTTGCTGAGGGGTGCCTAGGACCAAGGCTGAGGGAGAGGGGCCGGGGGCCTCTAGAGCCGTGGCCTGGGGCTGACAGGCTGAGCCCAAGAGCCATCTTCCGACCCCTGCTCCCCCCAGGCCAGGCCTGCCAGGGGGCACCACGCCCACAAGGGCCATTCGGGAATAGCAGAGGTAACTTTTCTTGGACCCCCAAGACCACTCACACACGATGCCTGGGAGGCCCTGTGCCCACAGAGCACCCCATCCACAGCCCCACGGCCTACTAGCCCAGGGCCAGCCACCCAGCCTGTCCACTCCTCCCTGCTCTCCCACACTCGCCCAGCAAAGCCACTGGGGAGACCCCTGTGCCCCTTAGGGACAGCTCACAGCACAAAGGCCTCTCACACTACCCTCTGCAGGCCTCTCCTGGAATTCAACCAGGACAAGCATCGAATGTGTAGCCCACAGGAGCCCTGATATGTGGCCACTGCAAGGACTGCCACCACAACTCTCTCTCCACCAGCCCAGTGTCCCACACACCCAGCCACACAAGCTCTGGCCCCCCCTCCCTCAGCGGGCAGAGCCTATGCCCAGGCAAAGGCCAGCCTCAGGCTGAACCCCACCTGGCTGTAGGGACACCTAATCCCAGATACCATCCTACTCACCAGCATCACCACACACCAATTCAAGATGCCACGGTAGTTGCTAAAGCCACTGTCAGAGCTGAACAAAGAATCCTGGAGGTGGTGGCACCTGGCAGAACAGGAGACAGGCACCCTCATGAGCAGGTACCAACAGACCAGGGCTAGCCCCACCCCAGCCCCTGGGCAGTAAGAATCTTGGGCAGGGCCAAAAAGAGGCCCTGTCCAGGGGCAAGCCAGGGCCCTGGCAGATACCCAATGATGCAGCCAAGCCCAGCTCCTCAGGAGCCAGCCTCACAGCCCAGGGCCCAGGGCAAGCCCCAGCCCCTTACTCTGAGCAACTCTTGTCCACCTTGGCCCAGTAGCTGAGACCCACATCCCATCCCAACCCTCTCTTCCACCCATATATCCTACTCCCCATTTACAATTGAAGATGGACCAGGCAGGGCCAAACTCTCAAGACCATCCAGAGACCGGCCCCTCCAGACAGTGGGTGGGGGAAGGCCACAGACAGGAGCAAGCAAAGCTGGCCCTGCCCAGGCCAGAGCTATGTGGGGCTGGAGCACCCCAGGCCAGGAGCCTGGCCTCACTCCCAGAGGCCTCTGGCTGCTACCACACATAGCCAGAGGCCTGCAGCAGTAATGGCCTCACAGGAAGAGTCCACTCCAAGGCGCACTCAGAAGTGCTGGATAGAAGTGGGGTCGGTGGCTAATCTGCCTTGCTCAGTTGGACCATCCCACCATTCAGCAAGCTAGGGGTCCTCCACCTCAAACCACGTCCTCTTTACAGTTGGCCCACAAAGGTCCGAGTGGGCACAGGGCCCCAGGCCAAGGGCCAGCTGAGCACACAACCTGACATGCACCTTCCTGGAGCAGGACTCTGGACCTCAGGTGTTTGTGTGGCCTCCAAGTGTTTTTGAGAAATGACAGCTTGTCCCCATTCAACCACAGGGTAAGTACTGTGTTCCTGCCTGGGCAGAAGGGGCCCAGAGGAGCCCAGTCAGGGGCTGGGTGCTTGATGGCAGGAAGGTCTCCAGCAGAAGCAGGCAGAGACACCTTTGGTGCTTACCCATGAGAGCTCCCACCCAGTGCTGGGGAGGAGGACAAGCAAGCAGACCCTCGTGTCCCTGCCTGATCCTCAGGGTAACACAAAGGTGGAGGAGTGGCCACAGCATGACTGGGGCAAGGCCCAGACCCGGCCCTGACTCACTCGCAGGCTACAGCCCCACCTCAGGAAGTGCTACACAGCACTGAGCAAGGCCTCTAGTTTTGTAAGAGAGGAGGCCAGGGTCTCCCCTAACCTCCCGCTGATACACATCTCTGCCTCTCAAGGCACCTGGGCAGGGAAAGTAGGGCCAGGGGCACACAGCAGGGGCACCACAGCACAGATGCCCTCTTAGGGCTGGCCCTGCCTAAGAGGCAAGCATGGCTACCGTTGGGGTCAGCACTCAGACGGCTCCAACCAGGAGGTAAGGGATCAGGGAGGCCAATATGTTGCTCAGCACTCTAGCCAGGGCACTGCCGACAGGTCTGACCTCTGTCTGCCTAGACCAAGGCATGCTCCACACCTGGCCCACCCACTTCTCCCAGTCGCAAACCTGGCTTCCTTGTGTCCACCTTCCAGGTCTGTCCTAGGCCTTGCAGTGAGGCTGTGATCTCCTCCCAAGGCCTTCTCCCTGAGTCTCTGCACCTGCCTTTCTGCAAGGCAAGCAGGGGTCCAAGCCCCAACTCCCCAGAGAGGACAGTCTCTGGGCTGTCTGCTGGACTGGCCTCCCTGACCCCCTTCCCAAAGCCCATTTGCTTTCACTGGTACCATCCCAAAGCTGCCTCGTACCACAAGCTGCCAACCGTTGTCTGAACTTGTGACGTCCCGTTCAGCATACCCAGAGGACTGTTTCATAACAGTGTGACCCCTGCCCCCTTTGGGCCACCAAGAAGACCATGCTGGCTTTATTTGTGGCAATCTCTAAGATGAAAACAGGGGTGAGGAAAGGGTGTCCTTTTCCAAATCTAACAGCAAATGACGTTATAAAAGCTAGCTCAGCTCCCTGCTGTCAGGCTTCCAAAGCCTTCCCCAACCCACCCACACCCACTCCTCACATTCCTCTCCACAGGGCTCCTGACCACCCCCAACCCCAGACAGCCCCATTCCCCCACAGGTCAGAGGCCCTAACTCAGGGGAGGAGGCTCACCATCCACCGCAAAGGTCCAGCCTTGCCAGTGCAGTCAGTGGCAGTGGACCACAGGGCAGAGGAAAGCGGCTGGCATGGGAGACAAGATCTGGTCACCATGCCCACAGCTGTGTCACCCTCTCCCTTACTGCAGGGGCCGCTCACGCTCTGTGCCCTCCAGAGGTCCCATACCAGCTCCCCAGGCCCACCCAGCTCGCAGGGCCATTCTAACTCATCCCATGTATCATATCAACCATCACATCAGCACTTGGAGGAGGGCACGGGGGAAACTGAGCTCACCAGGGTTCGAAGCTTGCTCAGAAGCCCAGACCCCAAGTGTGGGCCACACCTGAGGACCAAGTGGTCCAGCTCCAGGGCCAAGCAGACCAAGGAGGGAGCAGAGTGTCAGCTCGCCTCCCAGCTGCCAACTCCTCCGCACACCTAGCCTCTGGGCTGAACCCTGGGGGACAAGGTGGTTGGGTAAGCTCCCCACATCCTCAGACCTTGCTGGAGAAGAAGAGACACAGGACACCCCAGGGACAAACACCCTGGGAGAGCCCCACAACAAGAAGGCCCTGCCTGGAGTGCCCGTGAGCCAAGAGCTGGAGGGTGCCCAAGCATCCTGGAGGGAGCGTGTGGAGCACCTGGAAGAAGTAAACCACAAGGCAGAAGAGAAAGGGGGTGCTCTCTCCTTCCTGTCCCACAGCTCCACCTTGCTAGGGCCAGAAGAAATGAGCTCACACCCAGAGCCTGACCAACCTGCCCAGGCAGGCCAAGGTGAGCAGGAAGTATAGAAAAGAGAGGCGAGAGGAAGGGGGAGGAAAGGCCATAAGCAGGGGGGAGGGGAAGTAGGGGGGTGACAAGTAGGGAGCAGCCCCAGGGGACCCCGAACTCTATGGAATCTAGGTTTGAGGGCCAAGCACAGACAACTCACATGTCCTAGAGACCAAGAGGGGACAGTGATGTCCAGGTCCCCCGCCCCCCAGCCCTGGGCAGGCCCATCCCTGCCATCTACTGCTCCTCTTCCCAGGTGTCCAGACCTCGAGAGTGGGCAGACAGGGCTCCCACTCACTCGGCCCAACTAGCAGGAGCACAGGAGAGGCTTCTGGCCACCTGGCCCACGTAGAGCAGGAAAGTAACTGTCCATCCCAGTGTGGCAGCTTGGCCCAAAGCTGGCACTCCCCATCTCACACAAATGACCCCGGTTCCCACTCCCTTGAGGGGGAGATGATGCTAGACATGCCCTTGCCTCCTGGAGAGGGTATCTTGCGGAGGGAGTTAGCAGAACACTCTAGGACCCTCCTGTCCTTGCAGCCTCTCTCAGCATCACCCAGGCCCACAGGAAACAAGCACCCTTCTCAGTGGAACCATTCTCCTTCCCCATGGCACCTGCACCAACTCCTTTGCCATCTCCAAACTCCGCGCCTGACCTTTACTCGGTGCTGAGATTACCTTATCTCCCAGGTGGACTGTGAGCACCCCAAGGGCAGAGACAGTACCTGCAGTACCTGTACGCCAGCTGCCCTGACCCACCCCCTCCCACAGTGCTGGGTGAAGAAAGCCTCAGTTTTTGTTTACTGAGAGAGCAAGTCCTTGCCAACCAACTGACCAACTGCCCACTTCCTTGTCGATAACCTTTAGCTCGGAAGCTGCTCCCAAAGCCAGAGTCCTCGAGAGCCTCTGGGCCAGGGTGAAAATCAGAAGGGGATGGGGGTGCAGGAGGGTGGCAAAGACATTGCTTGGAGCCAGCTTGGAGGAGGGAGCCAACGCCCAGAGGGGCCATGTCCTCTCCATCAGCCACAGCTTGCTCCCCACCCCCTTCCTGTCAGTCCTTCACTGAGGGGGGCACTCACCTGTGGGTGTGCCCACTTCAAACCCCTCTCCTGTTCCCCAACCAGGGTGCGAGAGTTTCAATACAGCATCCAATTCTTCTACAGCAGGCATTTGTTAAGCAGGGCCCCAGGCCAACCTCCCAATCCCATCCATCTCTTTCCAGACAGGAGACACTTGCGCATGGCAGGAACCAGTCGCCTAGGGGCCAGGCCCTTGGCTCACCCAGGGAAAGAGCCTGGAGACCCACCAGACGACCTGCGGGGGGTGGGGGATCTGGAAGCTAGGCTGCGGCCGGCCCCCCTCTGCGCCCCAACCTGGGTGACCTTGGCAGCCTACCCTCCACCCCTAAGCCTGTTTCCCCGCGGGGACCCAGGGGACACATCTGTCCACGCGAGGTCCTGGGGCCAGGCTCTCGAACCCGGAGCCCGCGCTGCTGCGGCCACGGCTGAAGGACCGGGGAGGGTTGCGGGGACCGGCGTCAGGGGTCAGAGGTTAGGAGTGAGGCGCACCGCTACCTCAGATCCCAGTGGCCGCTGCCCACGTCGTCGTCTCCGTCCTTGTCCTTGTCCGGGGCCGGCGCGTCTCCCCCGGCGCCCATGTCTCTCACCTCCTCTTCCGCAGCCACGGGCCCGCCGCTGCCCTGGCTCAAGGCCCGCGACCCCGTCCTCCGGCGCCGGGAGCCGCCCGCCCCGCCGCGGTCGCCCATGGCCTCAGCCTGCACCCTGCTGCGGCCGAGTCGTGGCCCGCCGGGCTCGTAGCGCCTGAGGCCCGCGGCCCCGCCTCCGGACCCTGGGCCAACGACCGCCACCGCCCCCTGCCGGCCGCCGTAGTCCGCGCGCCTGCCAGTTCCGCCCTGAGCTCCCTCCTGCGTCACTCTGGGAGTCGGTAAGCGGCCAGCGGCCACAGCGCGCGTCCATTTGTAGTCCGCGAGGCACGCGAGGCACTCTGGGAGTCGTTGTCGCCGCGGCCGGGAGGGACCGCCCTGCACCCTGGGAGTCGTAGTCGCTCCGCGCGGGAGGGAGCGCGGGGCACCCTGGGAGTCGTGGTCCCTTCGCGCGGGGGTAACCGCGGTGCACCCTGGGAGTCGTAGTCGACTCGCGCGGGAGGGAGCGTGGCGGAGGGTTTACAGCCGCGGACGAACACTGCTGCCCGCGGGCCTCGGCGTCTCCATGGAACGCTCCTGGCTTCCCGGCAGCTGCGCGCCTCCCCTGACCCCTTGCCTGGCCCTTGTCCTACTCTCTAAACAGAGAGTTTCGTCATTCTTCAGCACAGGCGCATAAGTGTGGGGCTGTAGGTTATTCAAGAAACGGGTGGTCGGTTACAGTCCAGCTGACGCCGGGGCGGCGGTCCCTGTCCGTGAGGACTGGCCTCGCCCACCACCCAGCGCGTTGGTACCCGAGCGCGCACCTCTCGGCACAGTCTTGCTTGCCGAGCCCTGTAGTTTCCACCGCAGGCGCCAGTTTTTCTTTGGCTTAGGTTTGTGGAAATTAATAAGAGAAACCTTGGGGGCCGCCCGGTGGCCAAGTGGTTATTTTTGCACACTCCGCTTAGGCTCCCAGGGTTTCGCTGGTTCGGATCCTGGGCGCTGACCTAGCGCTGCTCATCAGGCCATGCTGAGGTGGCATCCCACATGGCACAACCAGAAGCACTCACAACTAGGATATACAACTGTATCCGGGGGCTTTGGGAAGAAGAAGAAGAAAAGCAGAAAAAGATTGGCAACTGATGTTAGCTCAGGTGCCAATCTTTAAAAAAGAGAAAGAAAATAAGAGAAACCCTAACTAAATTGGAGTGTAAGGCCTGTAGGGGGAGCTCTCACTCCATCACGTCAAAGACACCAAACAGGAGGAGATGGACACTTGCATCTCAACGGGAAGTACCCCTACTTTACCACTGAAGGAAGATTTCTCTCCCCACCAGGCAACAGCCCAGCCAATGAGAAGCGCCGCAGCTCAGCCAATGAAAAAGACCACAGCTCAGCCAATGAGAAACACCGCAGCTCAGCCAATGAGAAATGCCACAGTTCAGCCAATGAGAAATACTTCAGCTCAGCCAATGAGAAATACTGCAGCTCAGCCAATGAGAAACACCACAGCTCAGCCAATGAGAAACACCGCAGCTCAGCCAATGAGAAACACCACAGCTCAGCCAATGAGAAACA
>NC_060282.1:632653-707691 GCF_021613505.1 Equus quagga | reverse complement strand
CGCAGCTCAGCCAATGAGAAACACCACAGCTCAGCCAATGAGAAACATTGAAGCTCAGCCAATGGGAAACACTGCAGCTCAGCCAATGAGAAATGCCACAGCTCAGCCAGTGCAGATCAGCCAATGAGAAGCCCTTCTGCCCTGAACTGTTAGTTTCCCCGATGGACTTCCTTTAGAACAGCTGCTCCATACTCCCCCTTTTTGTCTATAAAGGCAGCTCCCCTGCTTTGTTTTCCCGACTTATTTATGGTGTGATGTGGTATGCACATCCTGATTTGCAATTCTTTTGGCTATTCCTGAAGAAACTCGTTTTGAGGCTTTACAAGTTAATAGGTCATTCAGACAAGTACCAGACCTGAGGACAGAGCGGGAGAAAGGTACCATCCTGCATCCCCGAGACACCCGCCCTGCCCGCCAACTTTCAGGGCTGCCAACGCTCCCCCGACAGGGCCCAACAGGGGACGGGTGAAGGTTCAGGTTCCCCTGCAGTAGCCACATTCTGGCGGTCCCCCTCCACCCAGCCCCCCTTCCGCCCACCTCTGCAGAATTGCAGGGCCTCCCTGGTCTGGGCCAGTTTTGCAAGGGCGTGGGGAGCCTGGGGTGCCAGACAGTGAGGACCCAGAGGCTTCCGGGGCATTTCACAGTCTGCAACCTCCAGTCGTTAAACGAAGCAACTAATCCACCGTAATAACCATACAGTGCAACTCGCAGGCAGGCAAGTCCATGTCACACTGAATTGACACGCTTCTTGCAAAGGGCATGAGCGTGAGGATCCTGGATTTCAGAGCTCAAGGCTTCACTGGGGGCTCAGGCCTAGTTTACCCAAGAAACACCTCTAGCAGCAGAAGCCATTAGCCATTCACTCCCCTGAGGTGAGCAGGACCCAGAAGAGTGCCTCTCTGGAAGCAAATAAACCAAGAGGTTCAGCCTAAGGTTAGCGTCCTCTCCTATGGACTGGCCACTGCCTTTCCACAAGGCTCGCCCCTGCCCCACCACCTCCACCAACGGCGCCCAGGCTCCATGTGCTTGCCGCCACCGGGCCATCTGGGGCTGACGCAAGCCTGGCATCCGTCCCTATCCGGCAGGCTGGCGCTACCTGACAGATGTCTTCGAGTAGCCTGCTGAAGGGGCCACCCTAACTGGGCAGGAGAGCCCCTCCTGTGTGCCCACGCAGCCCGGCCTCGTGGGTCAGGACCAGCCTTGTCTCCTATCCTGTCTCCCAGAACGTTTATCTGTTCATCAAGGAGGCTGCGCTAGGTCTTTCTGAGTACTGATCCCAAGGAAGGGCAGACGAAAGAGAGGGTCCTCTCCGGAGCCCGGAGCGTAGGGGCGAGCCCTGGGAGCCCTGCCACTCCCTCCCCACCCCATCTCCCAGGTGGCGCAGGAAACCCCGCATGGTAGCGCAGTGCCGGCTGCGCGCCTCCTGGCCATGCCATCCTCCAATACAGAGCCAAGAACTAAAAGGCCGGCCGGGGCTGGCACGCGGATTGGCAGAGAAGATTGAAGGCTAAGGCTGCCAGTAGGCCGGGAGAGGCTGAGCCCAGTAGCCAATGAAGAGTGAAAGGTCGTGTTGGAGGCGGCTGCCTGTGTCCATTTCCCGACTCCAAACTGTCGGCGGGCAAGTAGCAGCGGGAGTGAGGCGACCAGAGTGGACGGGGGCTAGTAGGGAGGTCCAGTCCGGCCGGGGGTGGGGTGGTGGGGAGCCAAGGTTCCAGCACTGGCGTTGAGGGCGAGGAGAGGAGAGCTGCAAGCTAATGGGAAGGCACGGACTGTGAGCCCACCAACAAGGAAGAGCCTCGGTACCGTCGGCAGGGCGGGCCTTTGGGAGGCGGGGCCTATGGCGGGGAGGCGGGGCCTGGGCGTGCCAGGCTCCCCTCAGCCCCAGGAGGTCCGGATCCAGGGCGAGGTGCGGCCCTCATATCAGGGGGAAGGGGAAAGGTCAAGGGATCCGGGGTTAGTTGGGGACAAAGGTGTGTGTGAGAGGTTGTCGAAGAAAGCTCAGTGGATAGCTTCCTGCCGGGGGCAGAAAGAGATGGGGGGCCAGGGCTCGGAGTGAGGAGCCTTGCAGGCCTGGAAGAATAAAGCGCTGGAAGGAGTTCGGGATTTAGAAAGGGCCTCGGACTGACTGCAGGGCGGAGCTGCTGTGGGCAGACCACGGAGACTTGCAAGGGGTGTGGCCAGTGGGGGTAAACGAGACATGATGATCAGCAGCCTGTGCAGCCCATTCTCTGTCCATGATACCTGTGGAGGCTGAGGGGCCGGCTCATCCTGGGTCTCAGGGAAGGAGCCTCCATCCTCCACCCCCACAGACCCTTAGAGTCCTAGAGAAGCAGAAACAGCCAGTCCAG
The DNA here is from genome assembly GCF_021613505.1 of Equus quagga. Lineage (NCBI taxonomy): Eukaryota > Metazoa > Chordata > Mammalia > Perissodactyla > Equidae > Equus > Equus quagga. The sequence continues at coordinate 705,343 of NC_060282.1, read as the reverse complement.
ACCCCAAAGCTGTGGAGCCCTGGGAAGGAGAGGCATCTACTAGCCTTCCTCCCTGCCATTGGTGCCCACCCAGGTGTGAATCCAGGTGTAGGGTGGGTGGGGTATTGAGGCAGGGCTTCTGTCAAAGGCAGCCCTTGGACAAGCTGCTTCTCTTCCTGAGGCTCAGGTTCTTCATATGCAAATTGGGCGATGTTGCCTTCCCAGGCTGGGGATAGTGAAAGTCAAGGATCCCTGGGCAGGAAAGCCTGGCCTTGTCCTATACCAATACCAGTGTTTTCACTCCTGAGGCTGATACTGCTGACAGTGCTCCCTAGAAGGCGGTGCCTACCCCCATGTAAGTCCCCACCCTGAGCAGCAGGATCGCAAGCTATGACCTGCTGCAGGTCAGGCTCCCCTGCTGTCCACTGGGATGGAGTCTGGGCAGGCCTGTCCCCTGGCAGGGTGTAGACAGCTGTGCTTGCCCTGGGCTCACCTGGTTTGACCACGTGTCTCCAAAGACTTTGGGCCTCTCAGCTCATGCCTGCTTACCTAGGTGCCAGGGAGCATTGCTTAATCAATTTATTTAACTCATCCTGTCTAGAGTCAAGGGCTGTGGGTGGCTGTGAGAGCCTCTCTGCCCCTTGGGCACCTCCTCCCCAAAACTAGCCTGGCCCAGCTGTCCATGGAGGCCTCCTCAGACAGTGGAGGAACATATCCTCTGAGTCTGGGGGTCATGATGTGCCAGACTTCACACCCTCGCTGTCCCCATTTTCTCCAATAGCATTGAGGAGAGCTTGCTGGTGGCTGTCAGGCCTGCAGGGGCAGCAGAAGCCCCTACAGGGAGAGTGGGGGAGAGTGGGGGCACTCCAGGCCATAGAACTGCAGGCCCTGCTATACCTACTCTGGCCATTCTGGATCAGTCCTGGCCTGGGCCTGACTTCAGCCTGGAGTCCCTTAGCTCTCCCAGTTCCTGGCACAGAGCAGATTCACCTGCCACAGGAGAAATGCCAACTGCTTTGCCTTCAGGGGGTGCTCCTGAGGCTTGGCCTGCCAAGCCAGCCCTCCCAGGTGGAAGAGGACAGCCCTCTGGCAAAAGGGGACACAGGCAAATGTTAGGAAACAGCAGTGACGTGACCTCAGGGCTGCATGGGTAGGCCGGGAAGACGCCCCCCCAGACATCACCAGCACCCCCTGCAGCATGGGCCCAGCCCTGGATACATCAGCCCGACACTCCAAGTTCTATCAAGAGTGGCATTTATTCTCCTCATGGAGGTGCGGCGCTCCGGGGAGCTGGTGCTATTGTGCTTAGGAAGGAGGTCTGTCCGTCCGTCCGTCTGTCCGGCCGGCCCGGCCCCAAACGGGGGCAGAAGAGGGGCACGGCCCGAGTAAAAATCCCGGCCTGTTCCGGGTGGGAGTGTGTACAAGGCGGCGGGGCGCAGGCGGGGGTGGGGGCAGGGCAGGCCGGCGGCCACAGCCCCCACCTGAGGGCCCCCACATCTCGGGCCCTACTCGTAGAGTCAGTACAAAATAGGTGCTACCTAATCGTTCTACCTGAATTTGCTAAGTCGGTTATTGTGCTGCTTAGTTATGGGGGCAGGAGGGGGCCCATGGCTTTCCACGGCGGTGGGGTGTGGGGAGAAGGGGAGACCCTGGCCAGCCCATGGCCCCTCTCCTTAGGTAGGTAGACAGGCGGGGGTGTGGGGGGGGGCGCCTGTGTGTGCATGTGCATGCGGGTGTGCCCAGCTGGGCAGGCTGGCCCCAGCTTGGGAGCTGTGTGGGCACTGAGCTGGGGTATAGGGGGTTTTGGATGCGGGCCCTGCTGTGCTGGGCCCTTGGTCCACCCTGTGGGTGTAGCTGGGTGCCAGTGGGCTTGGTGCCCATGGAGATGGCTGGCCAGGTCATACACTCCAGAGTGCACTTTTGCGTCTGGCCTGGGGCCCTGACCTAACACTGCAGAGCTGTAGTGGCCAGGGGATGGAAGGACTGGGAGTCAGTATGGGTGGCCCTGGTGGCACCAGGCCTTGGGGCCCTGGGTCTGTGACACCTGAGCTGAGAACGCCAGGCCCAGTCAAAGGTAGAGCCCGGCTGTGCGCAGCACTGGACCCGGGCTGGGGTGAGGAGAAGTGAGGGGGTCACGGTTGGGCCTAGGGACCTGGCCTCTCTCTGCATCTTTGGCCATCCCTGGCTCAACAAAGCAGGCTGGGCCCCTGTCACAAACATGCACCACCCCACCCCCCACAGGTCGCTGTGTCCTGGCGGACTCAGCAACAGGCCTGGCACATAGTAGGTGCCTAACGAACGGTCGGTGGGTGATGGACGATTGAAGGAGGGGTCTTGGGGGCAACCACCCCGCCCCTGCCCCTGGAACCATTACACCCGCCGGGCTCTGCCGTGGGGGGTTAGGGAGGAGGAGGGGGGAGAAAGTCTGCGCGTGCGGCCCCGCGCAGCGTCCCTGATCTAGGGGCCTATGGGGAGGACAGGGCAAGGGGATACCTGATTCTCAGTAACTCTAGAGGCGGCGGCAGCTTCGCATGCAGTGCGCATTATTGCTCTATAGTCGGCGTCGGACTAACTAAGAGGGAGAGGGAGCGGGCAGCCCCGGGAAGGGACAGGAGAAGGGTTGGGGCGGGGTGTGTGTGTGGGGGGGGGGGGGGGGCTGCATGCAGTGACGTCACAAAGGCGGCGGCCAATGGGGCGGGCCCTTGGGGCGGTGTCGCCGCTGAGGCTTTGGCATAGACGCGCGAAAGTTGGCAACAGAGTGGGGGCGGGGCCGGGGCTCAAGAGAGGGGCGGGCCTATGAGGGGCGTGGCCTGAGGCCCCCAGGGGGCGGAGCCCAGGTTGGGGCGGGGTTCAAGGGCGGGGAAAGATCCTGGAAGTCCCAAGCCCCGGGCGTCGGCTGGAAGGATATGGGCCTCAGCGGCCGTTCCCTGACCCGAGTGCAATCGTTCATAAATAAAACGTACGAATACAAAAAGAAAGAAACCCGACGCATCCGCAATCCCCCCAAGGGGCTTTACCCGCAAAGCGAATACGGAGGGGTGTGTAGAGGGCCGTGCCCAGGTCTGCCTGCCGGGCGCCAGGAATCCGTCCTCTAACACCAAATGCCCGGGTACGAGGGGAGGGAGCCCCGGGGTAGGGCGGGAGCGGGGTCTGAGGAGGTCGGATAAGTCCATGCGATTCGATATGCGTCATTATTATTCGTTATGGAGGACAGAGCCCGAGAAGCTGGGCCGGAAGAATTCGGATTTGGCAGAGGATGCGAGGCGAGGGTAGGAGAGCGGCTCGGACTGAGGCCCCAGAAGGAACCCAAGGGAGAGGGGTGCCGCCATCCGCCCCCTCCCCGATCCCCAATGCGTCTAACACTCGCGGGGTTCAGCGAAGACTGAGGAGTAAGGATGCCTCTGCAGGCCCCCTCCCTCCTGCTCCTCTCCCGGTCTGCTGCCGGGGAGGGGCCGGCTCCCTGGACGTCTAGGCCGCAGGCCTGGCCCTGGAAGGCTTGGGGAGGGGTGGGGAGGACCTGAGTCTCTAAGACGCAATCTAGGGGCACAGAGGAGGGAGAAAGGGGGCGCTCCCTACCTCACTCCACCCCCGTCTTCAGAGACCTAACTCGGAGATGAGGTTCGGTTCCGGGTCTCCTCGACCCTATTGCTGGGAAAAAGCCTGGGGCACCCTGGAGGGGAAGGTAGGGGGCTCGGGGTGGGTCTCCCCTCGGGACCCTATTGCTTGAAGGGGCCGGCAAGGCCCCTGGCGGGCGGGGCGGAGCCGGACCCCCTCCCCCTATTGCTGTGAGGAGGGGCCTGCCCTCCCGCCCCTCCGCCCGGGCGCCAGCGGAGACTTCCCTGGGGGCCCGTATTGCTGAGAGCCGACCCGGCTGGCGGAGGCACCGCCGCCCTAGGCCTGCACAGGGCTGAGCTGCGGCGGCGCAGCGGGCGCCGGGGCTGCGGGGCCGCCGCCGCCGCCGCCGGCCCCGCCCTTGAAGCAGGCCGACTCGTAGTGCTTGTTGAGATAGGACTTGAGCGCGAAGCTCTTCTTGCAGCGCTTGCACTGGAAGTGCTTGAAGGCCGAGTGCGTCTGCATGTGCGCGCGTAGGTTGGAGCGGTCAGCGAAGGCCTTGCCGCAGTGCGCGCAGCCGAAGGGCTTCTCGCCGGTATGGGAGCGCATGTGGCCCTGTAGCAGCCAGGGCCTCGAGAAGGCCTTGCCGCACACGCCGCACTTGTGGCGCAGGTCGTGCGTGAGCAGGTGCATGGCCATGGCCGGCATGGACACGTACACCTTGCCGCACGTCGGGCAGCGCCGCGCCAGCTGACTGTCCAGGCTGCGGTGCGTCTGCTTGTGGCGGCTCAGGTTCGACGAGGTGGCGTACGTTTTGCCGCACTCGCCGCATGCGTGCCGGCCCCCTGCGCCGCCGGCCCCGGTGCCCGCGCGCGCCTCGGTGCCCACCCCCGAGCGCGCGCCGCCCCTACCCCCGGGCCCCGACCCCGCACCGCTCGCGCCCGCCCCGGCCCCGCCTCCGCTCTCGGTGTCGGAGGCCGCCGCAGAGGCCGTGGAAGGGGCGGCGGCGGCGTTGGCGTTGGCGGCCTTACGGCGCGAGCGGCCGTCGGTGATGAAGAAGGCGTCAGCTGCGTAGCCCTCGCTGACGGCCGCGTCGCCGTTGATGTAGCCGCCCGCGGCTGTAGCCAGCTCCGGGCGCGGGGTGGGCGGCGGCGCCGAGCCCACGGCCGCCGGGCCCAGCTCTCCCCGCACGGCTGCAGCGTACATGGGCTCCGGGGACGGCCCTTTGAGCAAGGCCGCCTCGGCATCGCCATCGTAGACGGAGGCGGGCCCCGAGTAGTCGTTGAGGTATCCTGAGGGCCGAGGCGGACAGACGGGCAGACAGCGGGAGGGCAACCGGGCAGCGGGCGAGACACACACACGGGCGGGCAGTAGGAGACACCGGGGTCGGGGAAGGAGGGAAGGGGGGAAGGACAAAGGAGAAGGGCCGAGGGGCCGCGGGACAGGGAGTATGCAGACGGCAGGGAGGGGAAGAGAGCAGAGGAGAGATGAGACAGGGCTCGGCCGGGCTCCGCCCCGCCGCCCCCCTCCCCCCGCGCCTGCCCCACCCTCGAAGCGGGGGAAAGAGGCGCATCTTCGGGCGAGACTGCCCCCCTTCCTCAGAGCCTCAAGGTCAGGGGGGAGGGGCGGCGCTTCCCTCGCCCTCCTTCCCTTCCCCCTCTCTTCCCCTCCCCCTCCCCCACCCTCGGCTTCTCCCCACTTCAGCAGTTTTCCCTGATTATGCAACACACTGCAGACCCGCAGCGCACAAAGCCAGGACCGCCCGCCCAGGGACCCCATCTCTCTTGCGTCTCGGGGTTCCCACCAGCTCTTCCCCCGGGCCCCCAGAACCTGCGCCTCATCTCATGCTGCCCCTCTCTGGTCCTCTAGGTTCCCCAAAAAGCCCTGGAGACAACTACCTCCAGCAGCCCCTCTAGCCCTCACTAGCACCTCCCTCTCATCTCCCAGGTCTCCCACTCCTCACTGGACTTGACCCCCTTCCCACTCCAGCCCTATCTCCCTCCATCCACTCTGCTTCTCCCCACTCCCTTCAATCATCCTGCACCCTTGGGTCCTACCTTGTTCCACATTGCCCTCTTCCTCCAGGCCCTAACCCCTTGTGGCAGCCTTCCCAAGCCCCAGGACAGGCGACCAGGGAGACGCTGTGTTGGAGAGAGTGCCAGGGCGTCCACCAGGGGACACCTTCACAGGGACAAACTGCAGGCAGGCAGGCAGCATCATTCATGCCAGTAACGCAGTTGTTCTCAAGGCACAAGATGGATCTCACAACCTCAAAGTCACAAATGCACACCCCACACCATGCAGGCTCTGGCTTCTTCGTGGTCACACCCAGCTTCCCAGCCACCATCAACCGTGGAGTCCCCTCACACGGTGGGCTGCACGCTGATCTTGGCACACACCACCTACTCATGCAGGGTCACACATGCAACCACCCGGACAAACTCTCAGCCAGGGTCGCCAGTCACATGGATGCACAGTGGCCTCAGAGTCACATGGTCCCATGTAGTGGCACACAGGCAGGCACACACTCATACAGGGTCACACATAAGCGCACACAGTCACATGGTCACACGCAGTCACATGGGTGCACATAGGCTCACACACAGGCTCCTGCAGGTCACACTTGTTCTGCCACCCCACGCTGGCACTCCCAGCCCCTTTGCCTGCGTGTTAACAGTTGTCCTTGAACTTGGACACCCTTACACAAAGAGCCTCCCCTGACCACAGCCCGCCTGCCTGCCGACACCCTTCTCCCTGACCCTGGCTTCAGAGAAGACACTGCTGCTGCCTCTGCTGGTACCTTTGCCCTGACAGGTGGGCGGCCCACACTAGACCCCATGCCTACTCCCTGGAGCTCACAGTACTCCCCTGCTGGCCCTAGCAAAGGGTCCTGGGGGTGTAGCCAAAGAAGAAAAAAGGGTACTGAGGCAGGTCCAGGTTTCTAGGTGTGGATCTGCATGCATGGCTAGGTCCTGTCATGTCAGCAGTTGTCCATGTGGCTGTGTTTGTCCCGTCATGGGTCAGCGTGTGGGTCAGTGTGTACCTTCAGGGACCTCCTGTTCCTGGCCCCTGCTCCCACCCTCTCTCCTGCATTGACACTCTCCCTACCCAACCTTGGCCGGGTTCTGGACTGCCTCTGCCTTCCCCTCTCCACCCCCCATCTCCATCTCCCTCCACAGTTGGCTCCAGCCACCAACTCCTGCTAGTCCTGGTTCCCTCGGGTCTATTTCCTGGGGCCCTTGCCCCCTCCACCCCCACACTCTGGCTCTCCATCCCTTCCAGCATTGCCGTGGGCCCCTCACCACCACCCCCAGCCCCAGCCTAGCTCGCACCTTTCTCGTGCAGTCGCACGCCGAGGTCGCTGCGGGCACGCCCGTAAGAGCTCTCGAGGTCTGCCGAGGAGAACGTGTCAAGTTTGACCTTCTTGACCAGGAAGGACCTGGGCATGATTCCTGCGGGGCTCCGGCGCTGCGGGCCTACGGAGCCAGGGCGCGGGGGGGGCTGCGGCCGCGGCGGGGCCCCGTCACCATCCGAGGAGCGATGGAGGCAGCACGGGTCCCCACTCTGGCCTTTGAATGCTGCCGCTGGAGTGCCGTCTTCTCTCCTTCTGCCTGCCTGCCTGCCTGTCTGCCCTGCGTTTTCTCTTCTGCTCCTCAGAATCCCTCCTCTTCTCCTTCCTTCTCCTTCCTTCTCCTCTCCTCTCCTCTCCTCTTCTCTTCCTTCTCTTCTCTTCTCTTCCTTCTCTTCTCTTCCTTCCTTCCCTCCTCTGGTCCCGGCTTCCCAGCCCGCAGTGCCGCCCCTGGACAGGCGGGGGAGGAGGCTGGGGGGGCGGGGAGGGGGGAAGCGGCTCCGTCCCGGGCCCGGAGGCTGCGAGTGGGTGCAGGGCTGGCCCGGCTCCGCGGCCCCCTTCCCCTCCCCCCCCGCCGCCGCGGCGGAGCCTCAGTCAGCGACCCCCCATGGCCCCGGGGGTGGCGGCGCCGGGCCCGGAGAACGCGGCGACGGCGGGAGCGCCAGCAGCTTCAGCACCGCGGCCAGCGCCGGCCCGGCCAGCACCTCGGCCAGCGACCGGGCGCGCTCAGCCCGCGCGGGCGGCGAGGGGCGGGCCGCGGAGGCTCGGCCGCCGGGCGGGGGTCCTCGGCGGGGGTCTCTGGGAGGCTTGCTTTATTGTTCTGCAGCCGGAACGAGCGGCGGCGGCGGCGGCGGCGGCGGCGGCGGGCGGCGGGCGGCGGGCGGGGGGCGGGGGTCCTCGGGGGGAGGGGTGCGCAGGAGGGCGGGCCGAGGGAAGGAAGGAGGGAGGTACGGGGGCTTCGGGGGCGGGGCTCGGCGCTCGGACAGCTCCTGGGCCCAGCCTCCTGCGCCCGCGGCCGCCTCTGCCTGCGGCCAGGCCCAGCCTCTGGCTTTTAAAGCCCAGGAGCTGCGGGAGGGGGAGGGAGGGGAGGGGACAGAGGCCGGCGGAAATGGCTGCGCTGCGCCCGGCCCCGGCAAGGGTCTCCTGGGAGGGGTCTTGGGGATGCCGCGACCCCGGCATGTGTGGAGTTCCCCTGAGCAGCTCCCGGAATGGAAGCCCAGCGGTCCGCGGCATTGTCAGGAGTAGGGGCAAAGGTGGAAACAGACCTGGGACCCACGAGCCCCGGACTTGGGATCTTTTGGGGAGGAAGGAAGGGCGGACCCCAGTCTGGTCCAGCCTGCCTAGCTTTCGAGTGTGGAGGCGAGGGCGGGTGGAGGAGGCGGGAGGCGAAGGAGCGAATGCTGAGGCAGCGAAAGCGCACTGTAGAAGCAATGCGCGCACCCTGTTGCCGCAGTGTCTCCCTGCCACTCGGTCACCCGGGCTGACCCCGTGCCCGCTGAAGAGGCCTCCCTCCACCCCTCCTCTCTCCCAAGGGGCGGATGTCGAGCGCAGCGGAGGGGGAGAGGGGCTGCCATGCCCTTGCTCCAGAAATTCGGCTTCATTGGTGGTTTTCCGCCCTTCCGCGCCACTGCAGCTCCCCAAGGCGGCCCCGCAACCAGGCGGATAACCCTTCCCGCGGCCGCCCGCCCCGAGTTTGCAGCCCCCATGACGTCAGGCACAGCGGCCAATGGCGGGGCTCCGGGGTGCAGGGGGTTCCGGGCCGCACAATGGTCGTGCGCGGGGACATAGGTCCCTAATTAGGGCCCGGCGCCGCCATTGTCCTCTCACCCGCTCCCTCCCGGTGGTTCGGGCTTGCACGCTCGGAGCGCGCCCCCACGCGGCCCGCTGTCGCTGGGGACCAAGGTCGCAGGGGTGGCTCCGGGGAGTGTGCGGGCGCGGTCGAGCCGAGAGCGCGCGCAAGGGGAACGCGCGCGTACACCGGTCGCTGCACGCGGTGACCTTGTGCGGGGCGGCCCGGCGGGCCCGCGGACACCGGCCGGGAGCGCGCGGCGGGCGGGCCACACCGGGGGCGCGCAAGCGGGGGCTTGCTAGGAGTGCGGAGCTCGGCGCCCAGACTCCACCCGCTTGCGCGGCGCTTCCTCCGCGTCTCGGCACGGGAACCAAGAGAGCTGGAGATCCGGTGTGAGCGAGCCAGCCCGGCGCGGGGGGCGCGGCGGAGACCACAGCCGGCTTTGTGGTGGCGGCCTGGGCAGCGGCAGCGGCGGGATATTCATCTTGCGTGGCACTTGCTCCCGAGGGGCGGGGGCGGGGTGCGGCCGCCCCCTTATCGCAGAGCCGCAGCCGGCGAGGCCCGCAATGGGGGCGGGGACGGGGGATCCCCCTCGGCCGAACCGCTCGTCCCTGTTCCCTCCCAGGGGGGCCGGGCCGAGGCGCAGCCGGAGGCGCGGGGCCAATTACCATTTTGATTGCTATACTGGGGGGCCCATCTGGACCGAGGGCTAATTACCTGGCGAACCCTCGGGGCTCCGGCGGATGTGCCGGACGCAATCCCTTCACCCCGCGCTCCCCGCCTCCTCCCAGACCATCCGCCCCATCTCTGTTCCCGACCACATCCCTGTCCCCTCCATTAGTCTCAGTCACCCTGTCGCTCTGTCTCTGTACTTTTGTTCCTCCGCCCCCTTCCTCATTCTTCCACACTCCCTACCCCGTCCTCCTGCCCCGCCTCCTCCTCCCCGCCAGGTCCTCTGTCCCTCACTCTCCACTTCTTTCCTCAGTCCCCTTCTTCGATCGCCCTTCACTCTTCCCTCCTTTCTCTGTCTCTCCATTCGAACTCTCAGTCCCTCCATCCCCTGGCTCGCTGTCCCCGTCCCTGCCTCTCTCTGTCAACTTCCCCACCCCTTTGGCCCAACGGTCTTGACGGACGAGACGTCAGAGCGCGGACACAGGTGTCCCACAGCCAGGCGCTCTCGAGGGGACCATTCGGGCCGCCCTTGCTCCTGCTCACTCGGGTGGAGCCCATAGCCCCTCGGGGCACCCGGCGGGGAAGGGCAGCTGGGCCCAGGCCTTGGCCATCAGTCTGCAGCAGCCCCGGGTGCGGAGCGCACATGTGGCTCAATTACTTGGACCTCCTCACGCCACCGCCGTTGGAGCATCCTGCTCCCACCCCCCCATCCCAAGGTCGCTGTGCCCGTCCTGGGGTCCAGCTAAAAGAGGCTGGGGAAGGACAGTTGGAGATTCTCAGGCTTTTGGAAAGTTTCAGCCTTCCTCCACTGGAGGCCACCTTGAGTCTCTCCCATTGAGAGCCTGAGGCATGGGGGGTTTTGCTGCAAGAGAGGAGACTGGGATCCTGAGGCAAGGCCAGTTTGTCCTCCAGCAGACCTAGCCAGTTGTGGGACACGCCAACACCCGAGCATAGGCACTGACTGGGCTTGGCCTCTCCACCCCCACAGAGCCTCTGGGCCTCAGGGACTGCACTCCCCTCTCCTGGTTCAGGTTGTAGCTGGGCCCAACCCCTTATCCATGTGGGATGGGGGATGCTGTGTTGATTCTATGTCCCTCTTTCTCCCTCTGCTTCTGGGTGTGCCACCTCCAGCTCTGGGTAGTCCCATGTTGCCAAAAGGCCAGGCTTTAAGGGGGAGACTCCCAGTGTTGTGTACCAAGCACCCTGCCCCCTGCAGAGCCAGGAGGCCTGTGTGTGCCCACCAGTGGGCCCTGTGGTCACCTTCTCACCCCACTCTGCCCTATTAGGGCTCCAACCCAGCCCAGCTTAGCCTAGAGGGTCCACCCCTCCTTCTGAACATCCCACTCCCTAGCTACCTCCTTTGGTCTGGCTCCTTGGCACCCCAGTCCCCTGCCCCCAGCCTTCTCTTCTACTGCAGATTGGGGGATGGGGTATCTTGCCTTCCTGGAAGCCATTTGGGGTCTTGTGTGCATAATGGGCTGCCCTGACCTGCTAGTTCTGGCTCAGCCCCCAGTTCTCCATCTGGGAGGTGGGACTCACAGCTCTGAGCAGCCCCTTCCCATTGTAGCTCAGGATTCAAAAATCACTGCACCCTTCACGTGGGCTTCAGCAAGCACCGGCTGGAGTTGATGTATGTACAGTTAACCAAGGACTTGCAGACGTGAGTGTGTCTGGAGCCATTTCTGCCTTCTCCCAACAGAAGAACTGTATTGAACACCCATCTGTGCTCTGCAGTGCCTGTTCAAGGCAGGGGGCAACAGACGCTGGCCCCTGTGCTCCTAGATCCCACAATCCAGCAGAGGACACAGGTGCTAACCAGAAAGATGAGTAGACTAGGTGACAGCTTGGATGATGAGAGCAGGAGGGGCAGGACTTGGGATGGAGTTAGGCAGTGGAGAGCTACTGAGACTCAACAGTACTGGGGGAAACAACCCTTTGCGAAGGTCCTGAGGCCACAGTGGGAGGCGTGTGGGTGGAAGCGCTAGGGAGAGGGGTGGGTGCAGGAAGGGGCAGCAGTAACAAATTGAGGCAGGAGAAGAGGAAGAGGGCAGAGACCAGGCCTAGGAGGCAGTTGTGGGTTTTGGCCTCTACTCCAAAGGGGTTGGGATTGTATGTCTTTGAGGAGCTGCAGGGAGACCAGTAGGGGTGAGCAGAGGGGTTGGGTTTGTCCAGGTTTGGGGTTTTGCCAGGTGAGATGCTGAGAGGGGCATCTGAGTCAAGGACACGTGCAGGGGAGGGGTGGCAGTAATTGTGGAATCTAAACCGAGTGAGGAGGGGGTAAGGATGCACATGGGGGCCTCTGGAGTGCTGGAGTCAGGGTTTTCGGGAGTGAGCTGGGAAGGGAGTGGTGGTCAGAGAACTGCGTGTTTAATTGAATGCCGGGGTGGGGTGGGGGGGAGTTCTGGTGGTGACATGGTTGAGGACATAATTGGGGCAGAAGACAAGGCCATTGGCAGGAAGAAGAGGTCAAGACTGAGGGGCAGGGAGTTGAGGTGGTCTCTGAGAATATTGAGACCACCGGGAATTCAGACCCGACACAGCGATGGGTGATGCCCACAGCAAGGGCCAGTGTGGTGGTTGGTGCAGCTGATGGCTCATGTCAGCGAGGACTCTTAGGGAGAGGGGAGGAGAGGGGGCTGCAGGCCACAGCAAGGAACAGGGGTGGGTGCCCCACTTCCAGGCCAGGGTGGCAAGGTGGGGAGAGAAAAAGCAGCCCCCAGAGAAGGCTGGCAGGAAGGGAGCAGGGTGGAGGGGAGCCGGGGTTCCTGCAGGAGAGCGAAGGTGAGCAACAGGCCTGAGGACACGGGAGGGTTGTGGGTGACTGGCTCCAAGGGAGGGCTTCAGGATTGGGGACCCTTACTCCAAAACAGGCTGTGTGTGCTAGGAGGGGCTCATGGAGACTAGGGCATGAGGCAGCCCCTGTCCCTGCTGAGGTGGGAGCTTCAGAGCTACAAGGGAGAGGGTAGACCACACCGCAGTTGAAAATGTCTACTTGAAAAAGACAAGGGAAAACACAGCAGACATCAAAGCAGTAGAGAGTATTTGCACTAAATGTCACAGCGGCTAATATTCTGATTGTAGGGTAACTGGTATAAATGGACTCGTTACAGAACAGAGGTGCTGAGACCCCCCCCCCACCCCACACACACACAAGGGGTTAACAAGCAATTTACTGCAAAAGAAATGAGACCATACTAGGAAAGACACACAAATTAAACAACAAAATGCAAATTTCAGGGGGGGTTGTAATTTTTTTTTTTGTATTTTGGTATGGAAAAGATCAAATATGCACAGAAGTGCAGAGAGTCAGATAATGACAAGCTCCCAAGTGCCCACCATCACCCAAGACGAGCTCACAGCCAGCCTAGTTTCCTTTTTGCCCCCCTCCCTCCTCCAAATCCCAGAAGTCATCTCATAGAATATCACTTTCTTCTTAGTAAATAAAGACTTGAGAGCCCCAGTCTCCCCCTCTGAGTCAGCCCCGCTGAACTAGATGTGATGGGGTCCTCCCCAGTCTTGTTTCAGGGAGGGTGTCCCATCAACCTCCTGTGTCCAGGGTCTCCGGCTGGCCATCAGAAAGGCCAGCAGCCCCAAAGTGGCCCAGGTCCTGCCTCATTCCAAAGAGTCCAACTGCCCGGCCTGCTCAGCCCCTCGATCTGATTTCATTTTAAGCCTGAGATATAATTTCTATACAGTAAAATGCTTTAGGTGTAGAGTTCCATCATTTTAACAAATGCATTTGCTGTTATAACCCCCACCCCTACCAAGACACAGGACACATGTGTCCCTCTATAACACAGTTCTTTGCGAGAGTTTTAAAGGAAAACAGTGGACGGAGAGGCTGGAGGATCAGGAGAGAGATCCCTGGGGGAGGAGGAGGAATAGGAGGGGCAGGGAGCGACTGGAAGATGGCAGGGCCTGCCTGGCCACCACGGGGGAGGCTCTGGCAGCAGGCGGTGGGCTGCCATCCTGCCTGCATGCCACGAAAGCTTGGCGTGGGGTGGTCTGGCTACCTGGTAATTCCTGATCCAGTGTGGACTTCCCCACTTCGCTTCCCTGGCCTCCCTGTGGGGTTGCACATGTTCAGCATTTGCTCTGGAACATCACCCTCCTCCACCAAGGCCTCAGAGCATGCTCTCCCCAATCCCTGCACCCAGGTCTCCCCCAGCTCTGCCCTCAAGAGAGGTTTGCCACCTCCCCTCCTCTTTCTCACTCTCACAGGAACCTGGCCCCCTGAGGACCACACTTCCTCACCTAGGGCAGCTGGTCATCCTCTCAACTCTAGGTGGCTTCTTCCCATCTCCCATTGCGACTTCTAGAGCTTTTCTTTGCCCATATCACCCTCCAGGAAAGGACTTTAGCCCCACTGCTCAGAGTGCACACCTTCAGCTGTCAGAGGCTCCAGGGCTTGCCCCTGGCCCCATATCCCGGCCTTCCAGTGGTGGCCTGCATCCAGTGACTGATGGATGCAGAAGTAGACGGCCTGGCCATCTTGGCCTGATGCAGGAACCTCTGGCTGGCCATCTGGCTCCAGAGCTCTCATGGGGGTTGTGGGGAGGCCTTGGCCCTCCTGCTTCCTCTCTTCTCCACAGGCTTGATCACATGGCACGTCCTGCACACCACTGCCTCAGGCCTCCTCAGGGAAGCCAGACTGTGGAACATGGGGTCAGGAACAGTGTGAGAAGGCAGGCAATAGGGGCTTGGGCAGGCTTGCTCCCAGCCTGGCTGGCAGTGAGGACCCATCACTGCTGTAGGTGGAGTAGAGAGGGGCCTGGGCACAAGGCCAAGGTCCAAAGGTTAGAACTTTTGCCAGTGATGAGCCTGGATCACACAGCAGGAAGGGAACACACCAGCTGGATGCCATAGCAGGTGTTTGGAAGGTGCTGGGGTATCGGTCACAATAGAGAAGTGGGGTAGGGTGGCTGTTGTGCAGCTCTCTCAAAGCTCCAAAGAAAGAATAATGAAGGGCCGGCCCGGTGGCACAGTGGTTAAGTTCGCACGTTCCTCTTCGGTGGCCCGAGATTTGCCGGTTCAGATCCCAGGTGCAGACATGGCAGTGCTTGGCAAGCCATGCTGTGGCAGGCATCCCACATATAAAGTAGAGGAAGATGGGCATGATGTTAGCTCAGGGCCAGTCTTCCTCAGCAAAAAGAGGAGGATTGGCAGCAGATGTTAGCTCAGGGCTAATCTTCCTCAAAAAAAAAAGAAAAAAACGAAGAAGAATGAAAGGTTGAAAGCCATTGACTGGCCATTGAAGGCCAAGGTGAAGGCCAGAAGTCCTCTTGGCAGCATATACTGAGGAAGGCTCCCATCTCTGCAGCCAGAGGGCAGAGAGAGGTGAGGGTCAGGCCCATGACTCAACTGTTAGAGTACCGAGCTCCAAAGAAACTTAAACAGATGTCCACTTCTGGCACAGAGGGCAGTTATGGCAAACCAGATTTACTGTCTTGCCTGAAACAACTGAAAAGCTGGACAAAATATATGAAGCAATGAATCTCTAGATGCTGGACATCAGGCAGTGAAGGACAGTGACTCCTGGGAGACAGGAAACAAGCAATATGAGCCCTACCATTGCCCCAGGTCACTGCCTGGAGAGCATCCAGGCCGTGGCACAGGTAGGCAGCCCACGTGGACTCCTCAGGTTCAACGATGGAGCTGGGTGTCTGGGAGGGCCAGGATGGCCAGAGTCTGCAGCCCAGAGGACCCGAGGTCTGCCAAGGGTCCCCTCAGGTGTCCAGCAGAGGGATGACTGGTGCACGAGCATGAGGCAAGTTCTGGAGTCTGGGAAAGAACCACCTGAAAGCATGAGAAGCAACAATCCATGGAACTCGTGCAGGGCCAGGAATGGTGCCTAATCCCACCAGCCAGGGGGGAAAACCTCCTAATTCACAGGGTATGAGGTCAAGCATTCAGAAGGGCTGTCTTCAATAGTGGGAAAAACTAAAACTGCTCTGAGACCTCTTAATGAAGCTCAAAAGCAAGACTGGAAAGGCTTATACTGCTTCCAAGGAACGTAAACTGCATCCCAGAACAAATCTCAGGATTGCTTAGAGGGAGACACAACTATCTGGAACCCAACAGTGTAAACTTCGTGTCTGGCCTCCAGTGAAAACTTACCAGGCATTCAAAGAACCAGGAAAATACTAGTCAAAATAAGGAGAAAAATCAACAATCAAAACCGACCAAGAATTGACACAGATGGCAAAATTAGTAGACAAGGACATTAAAACAGTTATGACTATATTCCAGCCATTCAAGAAGCTAGAGGAAAGACTGAACATGTTAAGTAGAGACATGGAAGATATATTAAAAAAACCTAAGCTGGACTTGTAGAAATGAAAATTACACTGCCTGAGACTTTTTAAAAAAATACATAGGATGGAATTAATGATAGATGAGACACTGCAGAAGATTAGTGAACTTGAAGCAACAGGATTCCTGAAAGGGAGAAGGGATTGGAAAAAATGTAGAAATGATGGCCAAAATTTTTCCAGATTTGATGAAAATTATAAACTTACAGATCCAAAGTCAACAACCCCTAAGCACATGTTACAGAACAAAAACCACATCAAGGCACATCATAATCAAATGATGAAAGGAAATATTAAAGGCAACCAGAGGGGAGAAAAAAACCCAATGCATGCTATGTACAAAGGAGCAAAGATAATGACGAGGACAGACATCTCAGGGAAATAAAACAAGCTAGCAGATGGTGCAGCAACCTCTTTGAAGTCTTCTTTAAAGAAAAACATCATCAACCTAGAATTCTATGCCCAGTGAAAATATCTCCCAAAAACTTAGGTTAAATAGACTTTTCAGACTCACAAAAGCTGAAAGAATTCATCACCAGCTGACCCTAATTATAAGAAATCCTAAAAGCAGTCCTACAGACAGAAGAAAATGACACCAGGTGAGAATCTAGATTGTCACAAAGGAATGAAAGGTATGGAAATTGTAACTAAGCGAGTAGATATAAAGACTTTGTTTCTTATTATTTAAAAGAGGATCAACCGATTAAATAAAAAATAATGTATGTGGGATTTGTAGTATATGCAGAGGTAAATGTGTGACAAGATAGCACAGAGGCTGGGGCGGGGCTGGGGGGGGGGGACAGAGGGGAATGGAAGGTCGCTCTGCCCAAGTTGTTACTGTGCTTGTGAAGTGGCATAGAGCACTGGAGGGTGGGCTGTGATAAGCTGAAGATGCACACTAAGGAGTAGAGAAACCATTAAAATAGCACAGCAAGAGTTACTGCTAATAAGCCAACAAGGAAAAGAAATCATAAAAATTCTCAATGAATCCAAAAGAAGGCAGAAAAGGAGGAAAAGGGAAACAAGAACAGATGGGACACATAGAGAACAAACAGCAAGATGGTCAATCCAAACCCAACCACATTGCAAATCATATGAAATGTAAATGATCTAACATCCCAATTCAAAGGCAGAGATTGTCAGGTTGTATAAAAAAGCAGGACCCAGGGCCAGCCCTGTGGCCTAGTGGTTAAGTTTGGTGCTCTCCACTTCAGGGTCCCGGGTTCATTTCTCCAGGGTGGACCTGTAGCACTTGTTGGTGGCCATGCTGTGGCAGTGACCCACATACAAAATAGAGAAAGATTAACAACAGATGTTAGCTCAGGGTGAATCTTCCTCAGCAAGGAAAAAAAAAGCAGGACTCAATTATATGCTGCCTACAATAAGCCAATCTTAAATACAGAGACTTAAAAGGCTAAACTAAAAGGACAGGTTTATACCATATAAACACCAGAGAAAGCTGGGGTGGCTATATTCATACCAGACAAAGTAGATTTCCGAACAAAGAGTATTGCCAGGGATTGAGAGTGTCACTTCAAAGAAGGTTAAACTCACAGTGAAGGCAGGACTGCAGTGCCAAGACAGACCCTGGGTGAGAAGGAGTGAAGCCCTGACATGGGAAGGGGACAGCTGGGTGGATGTCCCTGAACATCTTTGACTTCCAGACCCCCTAACCCTCTGGGCCTACAGAAGTGCCACCCACCAATAAGAGCATCCTCTCCTTGAAGAGATGCAGGGGCCATTCCCTCTCCAGACCAGGTGTTACAATGTCCTCAGGGTCTGTCCCCACCTCCTGCCATGAGGCATGTGACTCAGTTAAAGTCACAGCCTAACACAGCAGAGCACGTGCTGTGGGCGGGGAAAGAGGAAGAGCCGTGCACCCCAAATAAGCCATGTAGTGGGTTTAAGAGTGTTCTTCAGAAGATATGTCCAGGAGGGGGTACTGCTCTAAAATGTCCGGCAGGTGGACCACATGGGTCCAGGAACCAACGGGTGGGAGCAGGTGTGGCTCCCCACTGTCCCCCCAGTGACCCACTGGGAGTTTGGGCTCCTTGTCCCACAGCTCCCAGGTGGTGGGTTTAGATGTCCTGGTCCCAGAGGAGGACCGCTTCTGCCAGGGGACACAGCCACAGTCCCACTGAGCTGAGGGTCACAGCCACTACCAGGGCACTCTGGCTCCCTGTGTCCAGGACCAAGAGGCCGGAAGAGGAGTGACCTGCCCAGCAGGGGAGCTGACCTAACCATTGAGAGGAGGCAGGGCCTGGGACGGGACAGGAGCAGGGAGTGTGCCCTGCTGGCCCACATGGTTCCTCCCCTGCCTGCTTCTGGCAGTAAACAGACAAGTGTGGTAGGGGGCGAGGGGAGTGCGGGGCGGATCATGGAGATGAGACCCTGAGTGCCCAGTGCAACCCCACCACCCACTGTGGTCCAGAGCATCTATGAAGAAGTGGATCTGAGCAGTGAAGAGGGGACTACAGTGGATGTGAAGACACACCACCCGCTCTCCCTTCTGGGAGAATTGGTTGCCCCAGCTGCTGAGGGTGCTGTCACCAGGCAGCCCTTGGGGATTGTCACAGCTGCAGAGCCATCTCATCTGGAGCAGCCACATCAACGACTGTACAGAGGCCGGGGCATTCTGGCCATGGCAGGACAATTCTGATGGGTCACCTCAGCTCAGGCCTTCTGGAGGTCAGCTGAGGCCGTCCTCCTGGGCTACTGCTCACCCCACCCTGAACCCCACCTAGCATTCTCACCCTGCCTCCCACAGAAATCCACCCCAAGGGCACTCCCTATAAATACCCTCCTTCCTGGA
The DNA here is from genome assembly GCF_021613505.1 of Equus quagga. NCBI lineage: Eukaryota > Metazoa > Chordata > Mammalia > Perissodactyla > Equidae > Equus > Equus quagga. The sequence continues at coordinate 686,879 of NC_060282.1, read as the reverse complement.
GAGCCAAGCTGGGGCATCTTTATTCTGCTCCTTCAAACACTTTCCACCTGACACTCCTGGCCCCCCTTCCTGTCCCCTCCTCACTTCTGTCCCCCCGTTTCCTTGGAGACATGCTTTTGGGCTTGGCTCTCTCTGTGCTCTCCAATCGCAAAGTCCTTGGAAACAATATGTCCAGACCCGCCTCTTGTCTCTGATGGCCCGATTCACCACTTGCCCCAAAACACCCTTCTTGGAGTCCCACCTGGGGCCTGTTCATCCTGGGGGGGGCTGCCCAAGTCTCCATTCCAGGTACCCTATTCTCTGCTTGGCCCCCCATCCTTAAATCCCTGCCTCATCCTCCCATCCCAACTTCCCAACCTTGACAGGACTTTAGCCCCAGGCCAACCACTCCTCTCTGCCTGTGGCTGCTGCTTTCTTGGAGGCCATTGTTAATCACCCCGCCCTGGGGTTAAGCCCCCCACCCCCATATTGATTTGGGCTTGGTCATGGGGCATCAGCAAGAGTGACACAAGCAAAGGCTTGGTAAATACATGCTCTTGTAGGCTTCACTCTCTGTAAGGCTCCTCCTGGATGCCCACAGCCATGACATGAAGAGGTCGCGCTGTCCGTTGAGGAGAGGCTGTGCAGGGTGTCCTGTAGGATGGGAGGCCCTCTCAGGCAGAGCAGCCCCAGCTGACCTCCCAGCTGAATGCCGTCACATGAGTGACTCCAGCTATACCACACGGAGCAGAACCGCCCAGCTGAGCCAGTCAACCTGCATAATTGGAGAAATAATAAGCTGTCATTATAAGTGCCTAAGTTTGGGGGTGGTTTACACAGAAATAGATGACCGAGACAGAAGTTGGTACCTGGAGGTGGGGTGCTGCTGTACCAAACCCCAAACACAAGTGTATTGGCTTTGGGATCAGATGGCAAGCAGAGGCCTGAGGAGATTGTCAGCAGAGCCTGGAGAAAGAGGACCATGTCAGTGACAAGTCAGTGAGGCTGCTGCCTACAGTCACTTGGAAGGCAAAAAGGTACCTAATGAACTGGTTATAGGTAAGGAGAGTTCTGGGAAAATGTGAAGTTGCCTGTTATGGGTTGAATTGTGTCCTTCTCCCTCAAAAGATGTGTTGATCCTGGACTTGAGGCCTAAGCTGGGTGCTGTGATGAGATGAGATACTGGGGGTCTTGGGAGGGGCCAGAAGATGGGCTGCCTATATTCAGGGCCCCCACGAGCCTCCTGGTGTTCACATACTTGGCAAACTCCTTCCACAGTGACTCTGGGCTTGCCCACATGACCTTACTTGGTCACTGGGACATTAGTATGATGGGACATTAGTATGATGACGCATGCAAATGCTTAATGGGATGGTGGCCCATTGCATCAGGTCCTCCTATAACACTCCCTCCCGGAAACCAGTAGCAAGATAGTGTGCTGAATGATGAGAGAGAATGATGATGGAAAGAGGCCCTGGAGGATGGGCATCGTCTTGGACATTCTTGCCCCTGCTGACCTCCCAGCTGATGCAGCCACATGAACTATCCCAGCCACATGCAAGTAGTAGAACCCCCCAGCCAAGCCCAGCCAGCCCACAAAATCGTGAGAACAAGTAAATCAATGCTGTTTTAAGCCATTAAGTTTAGGGTAGTTGGTTATGTAGTAACAGAGAGCTGAAGCCCCTTGTCCTTCACCCCTCCACTCTCTGCCTTCCCAGCTCAGGTCCCATGGTCAAGAATTATAATTACTCCCTTGCCCCTCCAACTCATATTTTCCTGGCTAAGCCCCAACTCTTGTTAGATCAAACTACCGCCTACTCCAGACCTACATCCAAGCAGCAAAACTTTGCTGGAGAAAAACATAAAACCATGCTTAACTGGTCCTTTAACTTTATAACACATTTCTAGTGGGCTTTGCACACTGCCAGACAATCTTGTATACTTTTCTCATCCAGTTACCCTCCCATTCTCTGGGAAGACTATTTCATACCCTGTCTTTTTTCCTTGAAACCTCCTAATTGCCACCACCTCCCACACAAAGCTAGTAACCTTCTTTATTTAGAATCAGGAGCTTGGTTACAAGTGTTAGAAAACTCCAGGGGCCAGCCCTGTGGCCGAGTGGTTAAGTTCCTGCACTCCGCTTCGGCGGCCCAGGGTTTTGCTTGTTCAGATTCTGGGCATGGACATGGCCCCACTCATCAAGCCATGCTGAGGCGGCGTCCCACATAGCACAATCAGAAGGACCTACAACTAGAATATACAACTATGTACTGGGGGGCTTTGGGGAGAAGAAGAAAAAATATATATATTAGCAACAGATGTTAGCTCAGGTGCCAATCTTTAAAAAAAAAAAATCTCCAAATAACAATAGCTTAAACCTTAGAAGTTTTTCTCTTTTGCATAGAGTCCATCATAAACCATCCAGAGTTGGCATGGCAGCTGCAAAGTCATCGAGATCCACCATTCTATCTTGTTGCTCTGCCATCCTCAATACACACATTCTTCTTCATGGTCCAAGATGGCTGTTTGAGCTCCAGTAATCATGGATGCGTTGTAGACCACAGAAAGAAGGAAATGGCAGAGACAGGCAAACTCCTCCCTTTAAGGACACTTGTGGAAATTACACATACTGATTCTTACATTGCATTGGGCAGGAATTAGTCTCAAGACTACCTATATCTATCTGCAACAGAGGCTGGGAAATGCAGTGTTTCTTCTGTGGGACCATATGCCTAGCTAAATGTGGGGGGTTCCTTGCTAAGGAACAAGTGGAAGATGGACAAGAGATCCTGCTCCCCATCCCAGTTTTGTTCCCAATCCCCTCCTCTTCTGCCCAGCCAAGAACTTTTTTCCTGCAAATGTCCACCGCCACCTACTTCATAATAAACACCTCTTGTTAGGGCCATTCCCACCTGCACACCAATAATATGCCTTTAAAAGTGAACAAACAAGAAGACCTCCTTCCCTAAGCAGCCGGCTTGTCTCTGCCCTTGGCAGTGAAACTCCCTGTGTGATCTCCCCCTGCCTCCCCTCTCCCCCCATCCTCTCCATCCCCACTCCCCACTCTTGCTGAGCTGCTCAGCCCCCCTCCCTGAGGCTACTCCTAGTAAGCATCTATCTCACTGGCTCCCCTCCACCCCTCTCTAGTTTTCTGGTCCCCCTCCCTCTGCGGGCCTGTCCTCTGCCCACCCTCTGCATGTCGGGTGCCAGAGCTCCATCCTTGGCTCATCTTGCTCTTCTCTGTCCATTGTACTGCCAGGAGACATCAGGACCTTGGCCTGAGGGACCTCGTGTGGGATGATGGCTCCAGATCTCTACTTCCTGCTCCTGCCCCTTCTCCCCAGTGCCTCCCTGCCTTCTCAAAATCTCCCCTAACTCAGACAGCTTGATTCCTCAATCTCACCTCCCCAGGACCAGCAGCCCCAGTAGCCAGGCCAGAAACCCCAGACTCACCCTGAATTGCTGTCCTTTCCAGCCTGCATCCAGCTTGCCAGCAAATTCTGTCTGCTGTGAACTCAAAATGTAGCTCAGACCTACTGGTGGTCCTCTCTGTTTCCCTCTGCCCCTACCTGACGCCCAGCTACCCTTCTCCTCCTGCACATTCCTGCCACCTCCTGGCCCTTCCCACTCCCTCCAAGGTCATGGTACAGTCTGCTTACAACTCCCCAGTGGTTTCCCATTGATTCCTGCCTTCCAGGTCCCCCTCTCCATTCTCACCAGCCAGTCCCCCTCCAGCTCAGGACTGCATCATGCCCTTTACACTTCCTGTCCCTTCTGCCCCAAATGCTCTCCCCCAGAGCTCCACATGACCTCCAGCTCCTGGTAGCAGCTCAAATCCTGCATCCTCAGACTTGCCTGACCCTCTAGCTAGAAGGACCTCACCCCTCCTCCAGCCACTTTGGCAAAACTTACTCCTCCGTCTATGTCCCCCTTAGATCATCAGCTCCAGGAGGACAGGGACTTTGCCTGCCTGGGTGAAACTGAGTCCCCAACTGGAAGCCTTTCTGGTGATCTGAGAAGCCTCCTGGAGCCTGAGGGGCTGGCATTCTAACCCCTGTGCAAAGCCAACAGGCAGCCTGGGTGCCCCAGGCACTCACCCAGCCAGCCTAGCTCTCTGGCCCACACCCCACCCCATATCTCCCCACTACATTGTTCCCCAACATGTCCCAACATCTCCACTGCTGGGCTCTGCCCACCATCTTGAGCCCATCCCCCAGTAAAAGCTGGGCACTGCCACTCTGAGGAAAACTTAGACCCCATCTTCTGAGGGGCAGGGGTCCCTGTACTTGTGCCATGAATAACAACTGCTCCCTAGGATTGCCTAAAGTAATTCCAGCAGTCCCTGGACTCTGCCCCAGAGACAGGCAGGGATGCTGGTGTGCCCACTGGGTTTGGCCAGCCTCAAGATTGAGAGTCAACCAGTGAGTAACTCTGAGCCATGAATCCAGGCAGGGCCAGTTTCATGGGCACATAATCTGGGCAATCACAAAATGCCCCAAGCTCAGAAAGACCCACACTTGGTTTAATGCTCTAGCATTGCCATCTGGAAATTCTTAATAACTTTTTAACAAGGGGCTCTGCATTTTCATTTTGTGTGGAGCCCTGCAAATTAGGCAGCTGGTCTTGATTCGAGGGCCACTCAGCTGGCACAATGCACAAAGACTTGGGTCACCAGCATGGCCCTGAGGGAAAACGCTGACCAGGAGAGCCAGGTGGATAGTGCCAGGTGCCACTCCTGGATCCCCATGGCCCACCACTGCCTTCTCTGTTCCCACAGCAGCTCCCAGCTCCCAGGAGATGGGAATACCCACTGGACAAGGGAACATGGGACTGAGGTTCCAGCAGGCACATGGGTGCAAGCTCCACGACATGGTGGGTCTACCCCTCACCCCCAGCAGGCCTTGAGCCCTGGCCTAGGGTTCTGCAGCCTCCTCCCTGGGAGCTATGCCGCAGGACTTTGGGAAGTGTCTAACCCAGAATGCACCCCCAGGCACAGGGCTTGGCTTATGACTGTGCCCATCCCATCACTAATTGGACGAGTAACAGGCGCCTAACCTGGACTGGACCAATCAGATCTGACTCCTAACTTATTGGTCAGCATTTCTTTTTTGTTTTTTTGGGTTTTTTTTCCTGCAGAAGATCAGCCCTGAGCTAACATCTGCCACCAATCCTCCTCTTTTTGCTGAGGAAGACTGGCCCTGAGCTAACATCCATGCCCATCTTCCTCTACTTTATATGTGGGATGCCTACCACAGTATGGTGTGCCAAGCGGTGCCATGTCCACACCTGGGATCCGAACCGGCAAACCCCAGGCCACCAAAGCAGAACATGCACACTTAACTGCTGCACCACCGGGCCGGCCCCTGGTCAGCACTTCTGAGGCCAGCTAGGACCAGTTCAGTGCTGCTGGCCAAGATGGGTAAGTGTGTCCCATACCTGTCCTATGGTGGGTCTGACCTCCTAGAGACCTGGCTGCTCATCACCTCACTCCCACCACTACCCCCATTTTCCAACCCAAACTCCGGGAGTTGTTCCCTGAGGCCCTGGGAGGTGTGCACCAGGGGAAGACCCTGGAGCGGGAGCCCCCCACCCCTCGAAGATGAAACAACCAGCTGGAAGCAAGAAGCATCTTTACTGAGAGGAAGGCCAGTGGTGGGGTAGGGGTGGGAGATTGGAGGGGAAGGGAGAATGTAGTCCTGGGTGGGGGAAGGATGGGGTGCCAGCCCGCAGCATCTACACGTCCAGGTCGGACTGAGACCCCTGCTTTTCATAGGCGCCGGTCTTGCGCAGCACCACGCCTGGGTTGAAAGTGGTCCCCAGCGGCCAGTGGCGGACCACGTGCCGGTAGGACGTGGCTAGGTAGTCGAAGTAGTTAATGTTGAGCTTCCGGGCGATGTGACGGCCCAGGTATTCCATTTGCTGGGGGACCGGGTGGCGGTCAGCTCTTGCCTGGACAGGAAAGGCCCCGCCGCTGGCCCCCGAGGCGTCCCCTCCCTTGCCAGGCCGCATCTCCAGCCCTGCCCTTCAGCCCCAGGGCCCTCTCCACGGGCTCCGAGCGGAAGTCTGGGCTAGGACCGCGTGGAAATAGCCCCACCTTAAGACCTTAAGCAGAGGGAGGCGTCAAGCTGAACCGAGGCGGGGAGGGGAGTGTGTCTGGGGACCCGGGGCGGGCTGGGACGGGACCCACCTCGTAGCGCTCTGAAAGCTGCACCAGCACCAGCGGCTCCAGCTTGTGGCCGCACAGAACCAGCTGGAAGAAGCACCTTCCGTAGGCTGGTGAGGGGCAAGCGGCTCAGCCCGGGGACCCCAGGGGACTGGGCTCCAGGGGGCGGGGATTCCAGGGGGCGGGGACTCCAGGGGTGGGGACTCCAGGGGGCGGGGCTCCAGGGGGCGGGGGCTCCAGGAGACAGGGTTTGCACTGGGCAGAGACTCCAGGAGGCGGGGGCTCCAGGGGTAGAGACCCCAGGGGGCGGGCGCTCCAGGGGACCGGGCCGTGGGCTAGCTTGCCAGATGACTCGCCTTACTCTCAAGCGTCTTTCCCTTCGTTTGCACACCCTCCCCCCCTCCGCGGCCCGCCCCGTGCGTCACCGTCCGAGTTGAGTGCCAGGCGCAAGTAGATCAGGTGCATGGGTCCCTGACACACGGTGCGGCCCTCGATGGAGAAGTGGTACATGCCGCGCGTGTGGTTCAGCACCAGGCGGCGCCGCGGCAGCGACGAGATCATGAGCCACAGGCCCACGCCCACGCCGTACGCGGGGAAGCCCCAAGTCTCCTGGTTCTGCACCTGCGGGCGCCGCGGGGACCTTCTTAGCGGCCGAGGGGCGCGGGGAGGGGGCGCCGAGCGGTGGGCCCGCCCCCCAGAGAAGGAAGGCCGTGGGACGTGGGCCCAGGAGCTCAGACCTGGCTCAAGAAGCCGAAGCTGACGAATAAGAGGCAGACGACGAAGAGCAGCGTCCCCTTCCACAGCGTGTCCAGGTAGTACTCGAGCACGAAGACTGGGGACGGTGTGGCGGCGGCGTGTGAGGACAGCCGGCCCCTGCTCGCAGCCGGGGGTGGCAGTGCCAGGGCTCGACCCGGAACAGCCCGCCCCACGAAGGGCTCGGGGCCGTAGTCAGCGTCCCGCCTGCAGTTCCTGGGCCGGCGCCGCCACGGGCCAGCCCCGCCACGGGCTCTGGCCCCGCCCCCGCCCCGCCTAGATCCCGCCCCTCGGTCCCGCCCTGTTCAGGTCTCCGCCCCCGCGCCCCGGCCCCGCCCCCTCCCCGTTCCGGGTCTCCGGCCCCGCCCCCCCATTCAGGTCCCCGCCCCCGCCCTGTTCAGGTCTCCGGCCCCGCCCCCTCCCCGTTCAGGTCCCCGCCCCCTCCCCGTTCAGGTCTCCGCCCCCTCCCCGTTGAGGTCCCCGCCCCCGCCCTGTTCAGGTCTCCAGCCCCAGTGCCCCGGCTTCGCCCTGTTCAGGACCCGGTTCCCCAGCCGCCGGCCGCGCGCACCATTGGGCTGCTGCTGCGTGAACGGGTAGAAGCTGTTGTCCTTGAGGCGCCTGGCCAGGTGGCGCTCGGTGCACAAGTGTCCTAGGGCCCAGAGCTGGAAAGGCTTGCCGCTGGAGGTCGTGGGCAAGCCGGTAATCCGGCCCTTGGGGATCTGGATCTGGTACAGGAGATCGTCAACTGGGCGGCTCGTCTGCTGCCACCGCCCTCTGCCCACAGTTGCGCTCTTACCTGGGAGAAGAATGCCTCCAGGGCTGCGGTCCAGGAAGGAGCAGGAACTCAGGCAACCGTCAGGGGAGTGCCACTAGGTGGCGATCCAGGCTGGGCCCCGCCCGGGGTTCTAGAAGCTTTGGGCGGCAGGTTCTAGAAGGAGCCATTCTGTGACCACGACCCTTCTCCAGGGGGTCGCTTGGCCAGGCCTGCGGTGGGCGTGCACTTCCCGCCTAGTTCCCCATCCCACCGGGGGCTTCCTGTACAGTCTGGTTCACAGCCCTCACCTGAAGGGTGGGGTGGCGGAACATTCCAGGCCTAAACTGGAGGAAAGTCTGTAGGCAGGCACTCCACATCAAACCTCATGGCTGAGCAGGACCTCCCCCTCTCCAGCAGCACCTCTGCCCTGGTCAGAGCCTCACATACAGCCACGGACAGCTCACCTCAGTGGCCCCGAGGGGGGGACACGCGCACACACACATACACACTCTGACCAAGATTCGGGCCCAGGGGTGAGCAGGCAAGGCACAGCCACAGGCAGACTCAGGAGCCCCCTCTCACAACACATAGGCCTGTGGTTCAGCTCTAGCCCAAACCGGTTGTCCCTTAGGTACAACCCCTGTCCCCTCACTCCCACCCCAACGACCACACAGAGTTCCTGAAAACGTTTTATTATAACAAAATGCTCAAAGATCCAAAACTGGGAAAGGGAGCAGGGCAGGGCTCGCTGGCCCAGGGGTCTGGGGTCTGGAGCTGCCTAGCTGAGGGGCGGGAGGCTGGTGAGCAGCTGCTCCAGGCACCACTGCACTTCCTCTGGGCCCCGATAGGCCCGCTTCAAGCCCCGGGGAAGGCAGCGGCAGGACTCCAGGTTGAGGTACAGCAGGCCTGGACAGCTGCTGATCACAGAGCTGTGGGGACAGGATAGGCCATGGGGAGTTGAACCACTGGCCCCCAGGCGACGCAGGCCCCTGTAGGGCTGGGCCAGGCTAAGGAGCCCTCTCTGCCCATGTACCACAACTGCCTCTGCCACCCACAGCCACTGAGGCCCAAGCCCAGTCCCATTGGTGTCCCCAAGACCAATCCCAAGCAGGGGCTTGACCAGTATGCACTCCCCTTTCGGACCCCTGGAGCAGGCAAGCCAGGCAGGATAGGGAGGCAAGCCACACTGGCTCCAAGGGACTGTGGGAAGGGGTGCTAACCTGACAGTGCTTGGTGTGACCCGGGTGCCCCTGAGGTTGAGGGAGCACAGGGCTGGGCGTGAGCCCCCAGGGATGCCTGAAAAGGCAGCTAGGGCGTGATCCAGGTCCTTCTCGCTGAAACCCTGGCCACTCAAGTCCAGTTCCCTCAGCGTGTGGCACCACTTCTGGGTCAATAGGGCGCTGCCCTCCTTAACTAGAGTCAGCCGGTCCGACATGCCGTACAGGCCCAGGTGAAGCTGCTCCAGCTCTGGAGGTGAGAGGGGTGAGCATGAGCTGCAAAGTGGGCAAGGGTCCCCACATCCCATCTGCCCAGCCACCACCCAGGGAGCTGACCCTGACATGGCAGATCACGCAGGCCAGCAGGCGTGATGCGAGCACAGCCACGAAGATCCAACAGCCGCAGGTTAGGGGAGCCATGGAGCAGGCGGCCCAGGACCTCATTGCTCACAAAGTTGCAGGTGGAGCTGGCGAGGCAGAGCTCCTCGAGGCCGGGGAAGCCTGGGCCAGGAGTCACCACTCGTCCGGAAGGCTTAGGCAGCCACATCAGGTTTAGCAGCCGCAGCACCTGGGAGCAAGGCCCAGGCTGCAGATGGGGAGGGGGTGACGGGTGGGAGAGGTGGGGCGTCAGGTACCTGCAGCTGAGGGCAGCCTTGCTGCAGGGCCTCAACAGGCAGCTGGAGCGGAGTGCTGTTGCGGTTGATGCCGGTGCTCACCTCCAGGACCTGGAGCTGGGGGCAGCAGCTGCCCTGCAGAGGTTGGGGAGAACATGGGGCCAGTGGCCAGGCAGTCCCTGAGCATCCAGCTCTGCTCCTGTCTGTCACCAACCTACCAGCAGCGCACCCAAGATGGCTGTTGTCTGGGAGCTGTAAGTCAGCCACAGCTTTTGCATTCGGGGGCCTGCCTCCTCCAAGAAGCTTACCACAGCCGTGGACTCCACCTGCGAACCCAACACAGGGGTACCTGTCACCGCGGCCCAGGCTTCTTTGGGGCTCCTGGGGACACAAGGCTCACCATGGAGTGCTGTATGTCCAGGCTGTGGAGCTGGGGGCAGGCTTTGGCTAGCATGATCAGAGTGTCAGGGGTCACACCATGGCAATCAGAAAGCTTGAGGAAGGTGAGCCGAGGACAGGACTCACTAACCAGCTGTGGAAGACAGAGAGTCAGCCAGAATTGGGGGAGGGCAGGCTGTGGTCCATAAAGGAAAGAAACCAATGGCTGGTGCCAACCCCATTTTACTGCCTCAGCTATGACCTCCTTTCTGGCCATGCCAGGCCCACTTAGGTGCTCCCATCTCTGACACCTCCCTGCTGGAGGAGACAACAGGAAAGGAGAACCAGGCAGGCACCCCCATGGGGCAGCGGTGGGCTCCAGGGTGCCTGACCCACTCCCTGGAAGTCCTGAGCAACCCGAGAGTGTCACGGCTGGTAGGCAGGGCAGCCTCGAGCTCTCACCTTCAACACGGGGTGTACCTGGGACTTCCAGTGGATGAGGGTCAGCCTCTGGAGCTGTGAGAACCTGGGCCGACAGCAGAAGCAGAGCTGCAAAGTGTTCCCACACTGCCCCTTCTGTCGGCGTCCTCCCCACCCTGGTGAAGGGAGAAAGCAAGGGGCCTGGGAGTTTTGACATACCACCCAAGTGGAGTGAGGGGACAAGGAAAAGAATAAACTCCTCACCGAGTGGGCATAAGCCACTCCAGGGATGCAAGGAGCTTCTTCTCGGCCTTGGCCTCGCCAAGGGCGGGGCGGCCAGCCAGCGGAGGAGACAGGGTCACGGTGTGCCAGAGCGCGGGCTGGGAGGCGGCCTCGTGCCAGCGGCGGCACACGCGTGCAGCCCTGGGAGAAAATCTCTGCTGAGGGGCAGGGTCTTTCGTGGCCAATACCGCCCCCACACCCCCCACCTGCTGACGCTATGGAGTTTTCTATGAGGAAGGACCTGCCCCCGCAACTCTCACAGCGCTGTGGACACCTCAGCTCAAAGTCAGGCCTCTGGGGCTCCAACTGAACCTCCTGTGAAACTGCGCTGTGGGTCAGCCTGAGCCATGCCACTGCGCTGGGTCGGCCTGGGGTACCTGCCGAGGAAGGGCATGGGCCCATCGGTCGCCACCAGCAGCCCGAAAATCTGCAGCAGGATTTCCAAGGGAATGCGGTCGCCCCAGCCCGGGTCGGGCCCCTGCGGCGCCTCAGGGGCGGGCGCGGGTCTGGGCTTGGCCTTGGCTGCCACGGCGCAGGTCCCCGGGGGCCGCAGCCGATGAGCTCGGCGGGCAGCGCGCCTGTGCGTGCGGGCGCGGGCGGGCCCCGGGCCGGGCAGCACCAGCAGCATGCTGTCCGCCTGCAGCAGGTGGTAGCCGGAGCCGCTCGGAGCCAGCCGATCCCACCACCAGTCCTCTGCCGAGCGGCCCCGCGCCCTGACCGGCGGCGCGCCCCGGACTCTGCGCCGGGCCCCCTTGGCAGCCCCGCGAGCCATAACCACCAGTCGCGCTCCACAGCCGGCCCCCGAGGAGCGGAAGAGGCGGGGCTGGCGGCGGAAGGGGCGGGGCCTGGCTAGGTGTGCCCTCGAAAGGGGCGTGGCCTGGACCCCGGGCCAGCACCTCCCCGCCGGCTGCGCACTCGACTTCCGGGGCGGGGCTTCCGGCGGCGGGCCATGCCGGGGGCGGGCCGGCCAGCCGCGTCTTGGAGTTCCGCGGTGAGTAGAGTCCGCGCTCCTGCCTGGTCGCATCCACCGGCTCCCCCGGCTCTGAGCTGGGGCCGCGACCCTGGGCCAGAGGCGGCGCCCTCGCAGCGGGGCGGCCGGCTGACCGCCAGGTCGGGGAGCGCGCGGACCGGGAGGCGCAGGGACCCCCTCGCCCCGCTGCTCCCCGCCGCCCACCGGACCCAGCGGGGGGCGGTGCCCGCCGCGGCCACACCCGCTCAGAGCCCGACGGGGCCCAGGCGGTCCCAGGTGGGCGCCGAAGCCGCAGAGGTGTGCGTGGCGCCTGAAGGGTGCCCTTGTCCCTGGGTCCTTGGTCTCGTGTCCGTCTTGGGGTGAGGGTGATGGTGGTCTCGGCAACTCAGACCCTAAGATCAGCTCTTCCCGTGGGGTCGTGGCGCCTTAAGCACGGCTTCCTGCTTCTCTGCCTGCCCGCCTTTCTGTGTCGTCATCCCGACACAGGCGGCCGGTGCTTCTTGGTATGTTTTGGCCCCTCCTCCTCCCCATCCCCCACCCCCGGACACTCCCCCAGTTTCCCTGGTCTTGGCGGTCTGGCCTTCCTCTCACTCGGGTTCTGTGTCTCCTCCTTGTGATCCTGCATGCGTGTCTATTTCCTTCAAGCTAGAAGAGATCTTCAGTTCTTAGAAGAGCCGAAGCGTCTTCTTTGGACCTAGGCGGGGAAAGAAGAGCTGGCTGTGACCTTTGCCCTGTCTTGGAGGGCCCAGCCTTGGGTTGAATGGCAGCAGCGCCGCTGGGCCGTCTGGTGCTGACCCACCTGCTGGTAGCTCTGTTCGGCATGGGCTCATGGGCTGCCATCAATGGGATCTGGGTGGAGCTGCCTGTGGTGGTGAAAGACCTCCCCGAGGGTGAGTGGGCGTGTGCAGGGAAGTGCAGGGCAGGTGTGCCCCGCAAAGTGGGTTGCAACAGCTCTTGGTCCCTTAGCATCCTGCCCCTGACATGGCCTCCTCCTTTCTTTGCAGGTTGGAGCCTTCCTTCATACCTTGCTGTGCTTGTGGCACTGGGGAACCTGGGTCTGCTGGTGGTGACCCTGTGGAGGCGGCTGGCCCCGGGCAAGGGCGAGCGGGGCCCCATCCAGGTGGTGCAGGCGCTGAGCATGGTGGGCACAGCACTGCTGGCCCCGCTGTGGCACCACGTAGCGCCGGTGGCAGGGCAGCTCCATTCTGTGGCTTTCTTAACGCTGGCCTTGGTGCTGGCACTGGCCTGCTGTGCCTCTAATGTCACTTTCCTGCCCTTCCTGAGCCACCTGCCACCTCCTTTCTTGCGGTCCTTCTTTCTGGGTCAGGGCCTCAGTGCTCTGCTGCCCTGTGTGCTGGCCCTAGTGCAGGGTGTGGGCCGCCTTGAGTGCCCGCCAGCCCCCATCAATGGCACCCCTGGGCCCCCCCACCACTTCCCAGAGCGTTTTTCTGCCAGCACCTTCTTCTGGGCACTGACTGCCCTTCTGGTCACTTCGGCTGCTGCCTTCCAGGGTCTCCTGCTGTTGTTGCCATCACCACCATCCATACCCACAGGGGCCCCAGGGCCTGACCTGCGGATGGGAGCCCCAGGAGTGGAGGAGGAGGAAGAGGCCTCGCCGCTTCAGGAGCCACCAAGCCAGGCAGCAGGCACCACCCCCAGTCCAGACCCTGAGGCCCATCAGCTGCCCTCCACGCGCAGTACCTGCCTGCTGGGCCTGCTCGCTGTCACCAACGCACTGACCAATGGCGTGTTGCCTGCTGTGCAGAGCTTTTCCTGCTTGCCCTATGGACACCTGGCCTACCACCTGGCTGTGGTGCTGGGCAGCACCGCCAGCCCTCTTGCCTGCTTCCTGGCCATGGGTGTGCTGTGCAGGTACACAAGGGGCCCCAAACCATTCAGGGGGTGGAACTTAGGGATAGGGGCTGGGTTCTTGTGCGGCCAGCCCTGAGTTTCTGCTCACCCCTGGCAGGTCCCTGGCAGGACTGGGTGGTCTCTGTCTACTAGGCATGCTCTTTGGGGCCTACCTGATGGCACTGGCAATCCTGAGCCCCTGCCCGCCCCTGGTGGGCACCTCTGCAGGGGTGGTCCTTGTGGTAAGTACATTGGGGACACAGAAGCAAAGGGGTGGCACTGAGGAGGGTGTTTGCCCCAGAGCTGGAACATCTCATGCTCAGCCTGCTGCCACATCCATTCCGCCAGGTGCTGTTGTGGGTGCTGTGTCTGGGCGTGTTCTCCTACGTGAAGGTGGCTGCCAGCTCCCTGCTGCATGCGGGGGGGCGACCGGCATTGCTGGCAGCTGGCGTGGCCATCCAGCTGGGCTCCATGCTTGGTGCTGTCGCCATGTTCCCTCCCACCAGCATCTACCACGTGTTCCACAGCAGGAAGGACTGTGTGGACCCATGTGGACCCTGAGCTGGGGCAGCGGGGACATCACTTGGCCCCACCTGTCTTCAGGCTGAGGCTGCCATAGTGCCTGAGTACCTGCAGCCCAGGGAGGCCCTCCCTATGCATGGGCACACTTATGGACGGACACTTGCACACTCCACGGGAGACTCTCGTGCTTCAGGCCAGGGTAGGGACCACAGAGAAGGCATGGAGCCAGGGCCTGACAGCAGCTGTAGACTTGGCCCTGGGCCTGGGACCTGTTGGGATTTGCACAATAAAGCATTTTTATTCCATGACTTGGAGTGTTAATCCCTGAGGGCACCTTCCCAGTGCAGATAGACCTCCCCTGGGCTGGCACGCTGGCCTGACCTGTTCAGCAGGGGCTGGCCACCCCCAGGCTGCTCTCAAAGATCCTGGGGTCATGCCCTGTGAGTCCAGGACTCTTGTCCCCCCAGCCCCAGAAAACTGCCCAGAGGGAGGGCGAAGGCCAACCTCCAGGGCTGGAATCCGAGCCAAGGGCCTGCATAGGCTGTGGTGGTCAGAGACAGCCTGGTGTCCACTCAGTGTCAGCCCATCTGGGATCTCCAGCTGAATGGCGGGACCTCTTCCCAGTAGGGCCACTGCTCCACAAGCATCTCAAGGCTGCATGGTGGGCTGAGCTAGCTGGGCATGAGGGTCAGGCCTGATGGGCTGTCTCTCGCTTTGTGACCTGAGCATGGTAGCACTTCCCCACTGCTTTACGGAAGGATCCTGCCAGGCACAGAAGGGGTTCAATGAGTGGGACTTAGAAGAGACAGAGGCATAAAGTTCCAACCAATCTTGGGTGCTTCTGCTCAAGAGCATTGCTCCATCCTGAGCCACCAGGGTTGTTTGTAGCTTCTCCGATAAAACCCCTGAAGGCCCAAAGCCTCTATTCAGGCGGACATGGCAACTGCTGCCTTCTCTCGGGGCCGCTTTCAGATGGCCCCTGGCCCTGAGCAGCGTTCACCTGCCCCAGCCCTGGGACAGCAGTCTGGACCTTTGCTTGGTGTGTTCAGGGAGCAGGGCCTCAGCACCGACCATTGTCTGCCCTGGACTGGGTGGTTCTCCTACAGAAAAGTCTTGAGGGGAACTGGCATGAGCACCCAAGCAAAGCAGGAGGGCGAGGATTCAGATTTGGGAGAATGTTCAGATGGAAGCTGCAGTGAGGCAGGGGCCTGGGCTTCTGCTGCCTCCTCTGCACCTCCTGGGCAGGCAGGAAGCAGAGACCCCTGGGGGATACAGGCTTCCCAGGGGAGTGTCCTGCCTCCATCCAGTGGACTGGCGTGGCATTGAGACCTCTTTCTCAGAAAGGGCCTCACTTCTCCCTGCAGCCACAGGAGCAGGGAGTATGGGCAATGGGAGAAAAGGCTGCTGCCGCTGTTGTTCAGCTCCTCCCCATGATTGTTCTGGTCTGCGGATGCCCTTTCTAAACTTCAGAAGCCACCTGCCCTTGACTTGGCCTGCACGTGAGCCTTTGAAGGCCTCTTCCTGCCCCTTCATCTTCCCCTCCCCCCTGGCTTTGACCACCAGATCCTCTGGTCTGGGGTTCCATCAAGCGTCAGGTTGGGCCTGGCTCCCAAGTGGCTCAGACAGCCCAGCCCTGAGGGCAGGAGGCCACCCGGCAGGCCCTAGCCTTCCAGAGTGCTGACCACTAGGAGGAGGATTGGGGGCAGTGGCAGCCTGACATGGCTGTTTGCCTTTAGGGGATGGGAGCCAGCAGGTGGGATGTGAACTGAGGAAGCCACCTTTGGTGACGGTAAGTGGAGATTCGTAAGAAGGAGGACAAGGTATGGCCATGGGTCTCATCGCACCCTTCCATCCCCCTCTGACACTGCCCTCATCTCACGTCAGCACCCCTCTTCTACTCACCCTGGGCCTGAAGCTGGTGGAGGTTCCTCCCAGTTCCTTCCTGCCCTCCCTCCCATTGGGCGACGATCAAAGGTCTTTGTGGAGCCTCTGCTCTGCCCACGTGTGAGTTTGTGCCAGGTGTGCCAGGCCCGAGGGCCACAGAGGAGAGGGGCCCTGTGGGACATGCATGGTCTCCCGGAGAGAGGGGCAGGTGGCCCTGTGCCCAGGGCCAGGGCTGGAGGTGGGCGGTGTGAAGAAGCTGCTGCCGTTTGAAGCGTCTAGGGCCTTCCTGTCAGTGCTCCTTAGGAAACAGGTCAAGGCCAGAATAACAAAGGGAGGAAGGCACTGCAGCCCTGAGTCCTTGAGAGTCCCCTGCACTCCCTTCCCACTCATGGCTGCCCAGGGCTGAGGCCAGACGCCAGGGTCCCTCGGAGCTGAGCCCTGTCCCCAGTGCCTCTTCAGGGCACCTCCAACTAGACAGCAGGTGGTCAGTCACTCTGAGGTTCACAGTCCTACCCAAAGCTTCTCTCAGACACAGGGCTGGGGGGCATTTGAAGGAGACCCCAGAGAGGAGGCAGTGGCTGAGGTAAGACCTAAGGCACCTTATTGTCCCCAGAGGGCAGTCCCCTGGGTGCCAGCGAGGCCTGAGCCATAGGGCCCAGTGTTGTCTGTCCCACCACCAGGAGCAGGCCTCTCAGTTCCTAAAGACCACGGGAGGGCTAGCCGGGGCCTGGCCTGCCGTGCGCAGCTTCCTTTCCAGGGGTGAGTCCACTTCGTGCAGACTGAGCCAGTGAGTGCTGGGATGAGGCTCACCTGGCTCTGGTTGAATGACCACAGGTAGGCCTTCACCTTTCCTTGGTCCTGTGGTTGTCCACCCGCCGGAGTCCCCAGGCAGGGGTGGGTCCCTATGTGGTTGTAGCTGTGACAACACTTGGGTGAAAGAATGGTAGTGTCCCTTCGTTTGTGTCTGTTCAGAGCCCCCACTGCCTGGCTTGGGGACACGGGACAGCGGTCCTTTAAGGGGCTTTCGGCCCTCGACAGAATTCAAAGGGACCTCCTAGCTTCCATGGCACCAGGAAATGGGAGTGTGGGATTGGCTGGGTCCCTGGCCAGGGATTGGGTGCAGGTCATCAGCAATTCCAGAATCAGCCACTCTGGTCATGCCCACCTCGTCTTGGGGAAGCTCATTGTCCACCTCCATGGGGACACTTTGGCTTCCTCCACTCAAGCACTGGCCTCATTGTCTCTACTGCGCCTTCCAGGGGGCTTGGAGGCCACTAGGGTTCTGGTGGAGTGTTAATCAGAGGACCATGCTCCCCACCCTGTGGCTGGGTGGGTCACCCGGCTGATCCAGTCATGGGGCCCATCCTCCTGCCCACAGTGACTGAACTGGGAGGCAACGCCCCTGTGGAGCAAGTCAGAGTCCACCATGAGGTCTGTCTTGGGGGTATCAGTCATCCTGAGGGCTGTAAAAACTACCCAAACTATTCAGGGAGCACATCTGAGAATGAAGCAGAGTGAGAGATGGAGAGAGGCAGAACCCTGACAACATCCTGGGCTAACCTCGATCCAGCCACACCTCAAGCTAGACCCCTTGGACTTCCATGTTATGTGGGCCCACAATTCCTTGCTTGTTTAAGCTCACAGATGAGGGAGTGGTGAAACCCTCTCTTGTCCCCTCTTTGAAGCATTTGGGACAGCACAGACCTTTGGACATGCAGCAGTGGTCCATCTTTCCTTGCCTGGGGTAGAGTGAATCATTCTCTTGGCAACTCTCCCTGACATACTCCCTACGACCCCTCCCTCTCCAAGGCCTCCACCTCAAGCTCCCTAGCATGGCGCTTCCCTAACCTGATTCTGACCTGCAAGGGAGCGTTCCCTGGGCATCTGGTCGTCTCAGAACACCTAGATCCAGGCCAGGCAGAGAAACAGGCAGGGCCTTCCTCAGCTGGACTGCCCAGACAAGGCCTCCAGGGGTGCTCTCAGGGCATGTCCTGGGGAAGCTTTTTTCCATCTGCACACATTATCAGCATTTTAATTTGATGAAAGACAAGCTGCAAGCCAACCTTGAAATTCCTATCCTTTTGCAAGGGCAGTGGGGAAACTAAGCTAATTAGAAGGCAGATTGAAAAAGATTCCCTACCTGGCCCCTCCTTGACACCCCTGGGCCACCCCTTGATATTCCCTTTGAAAAATCATTCTGTGGACGGCATTTCCTGAGAGTGCTGAGTGAGTGTGTGTTGTTGCTCAAAGGGGTGGCGCGCCAACTCTCTACATGCGAGTCACTGGGAAAGGCAGGCCAGCCGCATCAACCCCCAATGCGGACATTAGGTCAGGCGTCCAGAATGTGAAGAAATGAGAATGCAAGGGCTCTCTGATTCCAGAGCCAGTCACACCTGCAGAGAAGAGAAGATGTTTACACTCCGGACAAAAGAATCCAGAGAGAAGAAAGCAGACCCACAGTGAAGCCTGGGGTCTGGGAAACCTCCCTGAGGAGCAGAGAGGGTGAGAAAGAGAGACACCTGAGGGGAGGCAGCTGGCGGTCCCCCAAGGAGTCAGGGACTCAAAGGGAACTAGTGATGAGGTGAGCGTGGTGCTGGGAGCCTGGAGCCGTGGTCCTTGTCCTCTCTGGTCTCCTCAGCAGAGAGCAGGGTCTGGAGTTTGATATCGGCTCAATACAAGGTTATATAAGGGAAGCCGAATTGTAGAAAAGAAACCATATTGTAACTTTGAATGACCTCTGATTAACTAACCCCGACATGCTCTGTAGATTTTATGGCTCCTCCCAGCTGCGATAAGATGATAACTTTGTTCTTTTGAGTTCCTTAGGAATGTGATGACCCCTGGGCAGAGAGCCCATGCTGATAGCCATCATCCACCATCAAGGACAACTGAAAGATCAGGGTATAAGGCGTTTCTCTGGTCTCTGATGCACATCCAGTAAAACAAAAGACTATCAGGAACGGAGACCAGATGTCTGCCCCCACCTGGAGGTCAGATGGAGGCCCCACTGGGATTAGGTCTATTTTTCAGGAACTGTTAAATCTTGGGTCATCTGTACTTCTTATCCTTTTGGTCTGATACTTGATTATAAAATGTGCCTTTAGATGTTGTTCCAAAACTGTTGAGCAAGGTACAAAAATTCTAATAATGCAAAATGTCAACCTGAAGTTGGGAACAAGAGAATATGTCCAAATGGGTGCTAAACAGTTTCATTCCTCTAACCTGGATCTATGCTGATTCAGCAGGAAGGAGCTAGATGGGTCGTCACTCCAAATCCCCCAAGAATGAGGAATGACAAAGGAATAGGGGGATTGAAACGGGCAAAGAGTTAGCCATTGATGATTAGGTAACTAGGAACTAAAAGTTTTTTTCTCCCTTTTGTAAGTACTGTGCTGTTCAGGCAATATGCTATCTGACTCCCACTAGGCTCCTATAGATGACATCTCCCTGGAACCTGGGTCACCATGGTAATGAGTGTTTGAGCTGTTTTTCAGGAATTAGAACTCCTTGTCCACTTCAGGCTGGTTCAGATCACTAACCCGTCAACTGGGCCTGTGCAGATGTCCAATAAGCAACCTTTTGATGTCAAGAGACTAAAAACTCTACCCTCAGATCATGCTAACACCACCATTTTGTGAACATGTGTCCTGTGAAGAGGAGTCTGACTACACTTGCGCAGATCAATTACCTCACCTCTCCTCACCTCCAATCATCTATCTCCACATTTCAGATCACCTTGCCCTCTACCCCATAAATATCCCTGAGTCCTCAATTTTGGGAAAGCAGATTTGAGACTCATTCCCTTGCTTCCTGACCTGGCTGCCTTGTGATTAAACCCTCTCTCTGCTGCAATCTTGTCATCTGGGTGTTTGGCTTTCTGGGTGGTGGGCAAAAACAAACCTAGTTTGGTAACAGCTTCACCTTTCCTGAGGGTCTGCCATCCTGAGTGTGGATGGCCTGGCTGGCCGGGTCCCTCTTCCAAGCAGGTAGTGTCATGGAGCCTGACTCCAGGGCTCTCAGCATGAGGAAAATCACGCTCTTTATTTTTCTGAATGAAGAGCCACCATCCCCCTCCTCCCCACCCACCAAGCCAGTGGTCAGCCAAGCTCAGACATTGCTGGGCCTCCCCTCTCCATGGATGTGCTAGAACCATCTGGGGCTCTGGGCAAGGTGAGAGGTGGTCTGACCCCTAGTCTTTGGGAATTGCCATGGAGCTGGTGCTGAAGCAAACTGGGGGGACTTGAATGAGGGGTCTGAGGGCCAGAAAATTCATGGAACTGGAGGAATTGGGGCCAGAGGATATGGGAAGTGGGGGACTAGTCTTAGCACACAAAATTGGGATTCTCTGCCCAGTGCACATAGACAAGCCAATTAATTGCAGCATCAGCCTTTGGGAAAAGAGAGCAGCTTTATTGTTAGAGATTGGTCTGCAGGGAGAACAGGGTGCATGTGCCCTCAGATCTGTCTCCCCAGTTCAGGATTTGGGGCAAAATTTAAGAGGTTAGGGAGAAAAGGCTGCACGCGGAAATGCTGGCGGGGCAGGCTTTGATTGGTGGGCTTCAAGCATTTATGGTAAGGTTCTAAACTTTTATGATGAGGCAAGGAAGAAATTTGAACACCGGATCTTCCTGAATGAGGTACCCTTCACTTCTGGTAAGAGTCTGACTTTCAAGTTCCAGTCATTTCCTCGTCCTTGGGTTCTGTGGGAAGAAGGATCTTTGGTTCTGTGGTCATTTCAGGTCACAATCTCTGCTTTTGTGCATGCCTGGGCTGTGTGACTTCGCAGATTTTCTGAATGGCAATTCTTAATCACTCTGTTGAAAAGAGATGAGGTCAGTTGAACTGGTCCTGGAGAGCCCACAGTTACACTAGGTACTGGGGTTACTGGGAGTGGGGCTTGGGGGTCTGGGGAGGTGGTCTGGGACTGAGTGGAATAGGGTTCTTTCTAGGGGGACTGAGGATCTGGGAATCCTGGGGACTGAAAACCAGGGGCACTTGGGGGATGGGGCCTGGGATGTGAAGAAAATCTAAGACTTTGACTCAGCAGAGCAGATTACCGGGGTCTCTAAGGAAAGCTATGCTCTGTTTAGAGGGTCTCTGATTTATAAGGTTGGTGCCTGTCATTGTCTTCAAGCTATTTTACAACTTTGTATTTGTAGATAGCTAATAGCAATGTAAATAATTCTTTCCTATAGACCAGAAGATGAATTCCATCCCCTGGAGGTTCAATTGATTTTCCTCCCCTAGTTATGGAAAAAGCCGGTTTTGTATCCATTTATAAGTTAATTTCAACATTCCTTTATTCCGCATAGATTTATGATTCTTAGACTTCTCCTCTGACGCAGTTATAACAGTCCTGGATCCCTTATTAATTAATGACTTAAATAAAATCTTTGCCATGCGTTCATTTTATATCTGCATAAGAGCTATGATTTTACCTTTCCTGAAAGTTTTCCTGCACAGTGTCGGACGGCTTCCACTGAGATGCCACAGTTCACCTGACAGAGCGGGGTGAGTGACGTTTCCTGAACGCGTGCCTCACAGACTAAGCTCAGGCAGGTCTCTTCTTGGTTCCTAGCGGGGAGTCTGAAGTGGCAATAGAATTAAGATTTTCCAATTGTAATTTTTCTAATTCTAATTTCCTCTCAAATGATTTTGTGGGGTTTTTTTTTTGTTTGTGGCCAATAAGTCATTCCCTGTCGCTAACAGCAATGGAGCAACGGTAGGCCTTGGTTTCATGGTCTGACCACTTGGTGAGCTCTGTAAATGGACTAATGGTTTATAGACATCTAGTGTCTACTGGGTGGGAGATAGTGAAGAATCTGGATTGTTAATCTTTTTCTTTTCTTTTTTTAAAAAATATTTTCTTTTTTTCCTTCTTCTCACAAAAGCCTCCTGGTACATAGTTGTATATTTCAGTTGTGCATCCTTCTAGTTGTGGCATGTGGGATGCCGCCTCAGTGTGGCCTGATGAGCAGTGCCAGGTCTGTGCCCAGGATCCAAACCGGCGAAACCCTGGGCCACCGAAGCAGAGAGCATGAACTTAACCACCCGGCCATGGGGCCGGCCCCTGGATTGTTAATCTTTAGTTTGTTTTTTAGCTATTGTCATTAAAGAGGCTGATAGCCAATTTGAGCTGGCAGAAGAAAGAATCAGCAAATTTGAAGACAGGTCAATTGAGATCATCCAGTCTGAGGAAGAGAAAAAAAAAATGAAGAAAAATGAACAGAGTCTCAGAGTCCTATGGGACACCATCAAGCATACCAAATATACACATAATGGGAGTCCCAGAAGGAGAGTATAGAAAGTAGAAGAGAGACTATTTTAAAAATAATGGCTGCGGGCCGGCCCTGTGGCCAAGTGATTAAGTTTGTGTGCTCCCCTTCTGCAGCCCGGGGTTTTGCCAATTTGGATCCTGGGCATGGACATGGCACCATTCGTCAGACCATGCTGAGGCAGCGTCTCACATGCCACAGCTGGAAGGACCCACAACTAAAAATGTACAGCTATGTACCAGGGGGCTTTGGGGAGAAAAAGGAAAAAATAAAATCTTTGAAAAATAATAAGAATAATGGCTGAAATCTCCCTAAATTTGATGAAAATGTTAATGTATACATCTAAGAAACTCTACCTACTCCAAGTAGGCTAAACAAAGTGATCCACCCCTAGAGGCATCATAATCAAACTGTCAAAAGTCAAAGACAGAGAATCTTAAAAACAGTAAGAGAGAAGGTATTCACCATGTACAAGGGATCCTCAATAAGACCAATGGCTGACTTCTCAAATCACGGAGGCCAGAGGTGGTAGGATTACATTTTCAAAGTGCTGAAAGAAAATAACTGTTGACCAAAAATTCTATATTCAGCAAAACTATCCTTCAAATATGAAGGAGAAGTTAAGACATTCCCAGATAAATAAGAACTGAGGGAATCTGTCACTAATAGACCTTCCCTCTACTAAACACTAAAGGGAGTCCTTCAGGCTGAAATGAAAGGACATGAGATGGTAATTCGAACCCACATAAAGAAAGAAAAGCACCAGTAAAGGTAACTACATAGGTAAATACAAAATTCGGTATTAATGCATTTGTTCTTTGTAACTCTTTTTCTTTTCCTATCTGATCTAAAATATAACTGCATAAAGCAATAATCATAAAACTATATTTATAGATTTATAACATATAAACATATAATTTGTATGACAATAATAACAAAAAGAAAGGATGGGATGGAGATATATAGAAGTGAATGTATAAGAGCAAAGTTTTTATATGTTATTGAAATTATGTTGGCATTAATATAAACAAGATTGTTGTAAATTAAGATGTTAAATTTAATCCCCAAGGAAATCACTAAGACAATAATTTAAAAATGTATAGTAAAAGAAATGACCAAAAAATCAAAATGGTACACTAGAAAATATCTATTTAGCAAAAAAGAAGGCAGTAATGGAGAAATAGAAAAACAAAGAGACATAAGACATATAGAAAACAAATAGCAAAATGGCAGAGGTAAATTTTACCTAATCAGTCATTACACTAGATGTAAATAGACTCAACACTCCAATCAAAAGGTAGAGATTGACAGAATAGATTACAAAAAAAAACCCTCATCTGGCTTTATGCCGTCCACAAGATACATTTTAGGGGCCAGCCCTGTGGCCAAGTGGTTAAATTCGCATACTCCGCTTCAGTGGCCCAGTGTTTTGCCGGTTTGGATCCTGGGTACAGACATGGTGCCACTCATTAGGCTGTGTTGAGGTGGCACCCCACATGCCACAACTAGAAGAACCCACAACTAAAATATACAACTATATACTGGGGGGATTTGGGGAGAAAAAGCAGAAAAAAAAAAGAAGAAGATTGGCAACAGTTGTTAGCTCGGGTGCCAATCTTTAAAAAGAAATTTTTTTAAAGATACATTTTAGATTCAAAGATACAATTAGGTTAATAGTTAAAGGATGGAAAGTGACATTCCATGCCAACAGTAACCAAAAGAGAGCTGGAGTAGCTATGCTAATATCAGACAAAATAGACTTCAAGGCAAAAATTGTTACTAGAGACAAGGAAGGGCATTTTACAATAATTAAAAGGTCAATCCATCAAGAAGTAAGAATTAAAAACATATAGGCGTTTAAAAACAGAGGCCTAAAATACATGCAGTAAAAACTGATAGAATTGAAGGGAGAAATAGATAATTCAGGAAGAGTCGTTGTAGACTTTAGTACCCTGCTCATAATGAGGGATAAAACTAGACAAGAAATTAACAGGAAACCGAATATTTGAACAACACCATAATCCAACCAGACCCAACAGACATCAATAGAACACTCTACCCAACAATGGGGGAACACGTCCTGCTCTCAGGAGCACATGGAACATTCTCCAGCATAGACCATTTTTTAGGCCATAAAACAAGTCTCAATAAATTTAGAAGGACTGAAATTACACAAAGCATGTTCTATGACCACAAATTAGAACTAACAAAAAATTAAAACTTAGAAATCAATAACAGAAGGAAAGTTGGGAAATCCACAAATGGGGGGAAATTAAAAACACACTTCTGAATAACCAGTGGGGCAAAGAAGAAATCACAAGGGAAATTAGAAAATACTCTGAGCTGAATGAAAATGAATACACTATGTATCAAAACTTATAGGATGCAGTAAAAGCAGTGTTTCGAGGGAAATTTATAGCAAGTAAACTCCCATATTTAAAAAGAAAAAAAAGATCTAAAATCAATAACTCTAACTTCCAAATTAAGAAATCAGGAAAAGAAGAGCAAATTAAACTCAAAACAAGCAGAAGAGAGGCAATGATAAAGATTAAAGCAGAAATAAATGAAATACAGACTAGAAAATAAAGAAAGAAAATCAACAGTTGGTTCTTTGAAAAGATTTAAA
This sequence comes from Equus quagga, assembly GCF_021613505.1. NCBI lineage: Eukaryota > Metazoa > Chordata > Mammalia > Perissodactyla > Equidae > Equus > Equus quagga. The sequence continues at coordinate 662,191 of NC_060282.1, read as the reverse complement.
AAGTTGATAAACCTTTAGCTGGACCGACCAAGAGAAAAAGAGGATTCAAATTACTAAAATCAGGAGTGAAAACTGGGACATCGCTACTGACCCTACAAAAATCAAAGGCTTATAAGGGAATATCATGAACAGTTATATGTGTTGGAGGAGGTACTTGAGAGGATGCGATCGCCGGCTGACACATGAGCTAGACCTGGGCAATTGGAAGCACCTCACCCTCTCCCTTGTCCTTGGAATGTGTGTTCCACTTGCCTTCTCCATGCTAGAAGTTTCCCAAGGACGCAGCCTTGAGAGAGTAATGTGTTGTTGAGACCACCTGGACGGTATACGTGACTGAGCCCAGTTGAGGCCTCTTTATAAACTTTTAAGATTCTAGAGGACAGGTGCGGAGAGTTACTCATCTTGCAGCTGCCCAAGACAAGCCCTGTAAATAAGTCCCCTTGCTCATAAAACTGCCACCTACCAATCAGGAGTGGTCTGCCTCTTTCTTCAGTCTCTCCCTGACCTCCAAGTATGGGACTCCAGTTTCAGATTACACCTGGGATGCTCCTGAGGTTTCGACCCAACAGTACACCAAAAAATTAGATAATCTAGATGAAATGGACAAATTCCAAGAAAGATACAATCTACTAAAGCTGATTCAAGAAGAAATAGGAAATCCGAATAAACCGGTGATAAGGAAGAGGTTGAGTTAGTAATTTAAGAACTTCCCACAAAGTAAAGTTCATGCCCAAATGACTTCACCGGTGAGTTCTATCAAATATTTAAAGAACAATTAAATCAATCCTTCACAACCTCTTCCAAAAAATAGAAGAGGAGGGAACACTCCCCAGCTCATTCTATGAAGCCATATCACCCTTACCAAAACCAGACAAACATATCACAAGAAATTAAAACTACAGACCAATACTCCTTATGATCATAGACACAAATGTCCTTCACAAAATACTAGCAAACTGAATACAGCAGGACCTAATAAAGGAGAATATACTCTGAACAAGTGAGATTTATCCCAGACATGAAAAGTTGGTTGAAGATAAGAAAAATCAATCAATACAGCATATCATATCAATAAAATAAAGGACTAAAACCACATGCTATATCAGTAGACTCAGAAAAAGCACTTAACAAAATCTTACACCATTTTTTTTAAAGATTTTATTTTTTTCCTTTTTCTCCCCAAAGCCCCCAGGTACATAGTTGTATATTCTTCGTTGTGGGTCCTTCTAGTTGTGGCATGTGGGACGCTGCCTCAGCATGGTTTGATGAGCAGTGCCATGTCTGCGCCCAGGATTCGAACCAACGAAACACTGGGCCACCTGCAGCGGAGCGCATGAACTTAAGCACTCGGCCACGGGGCCAGCCCCAATCTTACACCATTTTAATAGGTAAAAAGAAAAAACCCTCAACAAACTAAGATTAGAAGATGCCCTGGTGAAGAGCATCCACAACAAACCCACAACTACTGTCATACTCAATGGGGAGAGACTGAAAGGTGTCCTCTGAAGATCGGGAATAAGACAAAGATGAATGCTCTCTACTTCTATTCAATATTGTACTGGAGGACCTGGCCAGGGTAGTTAGGCAGGAAAAAGACATGAAAGGCATCCAGACTGGAAAAGAAGAAGTAAAACTGTCTCTGTTCTCAGATGACATGAAAATATAAGGAGAAAATAATAAGGAATCCACAAAAATCTATTAGAACTAGAAAATAATTTCAACAAGGTTGCAGGATACAAGATAAATATACCGAAATCAGTTCTATTTCTATACACTAGCAATGAACAACCTGAAAATGAAATTAAGAAAAATTTCTTTTACAATAGCATCAAAAAGAATAAAATACTCAGGGGCCGGCCTGTGGCTCAGAGGTTAAGTTTGTGTGCTCCGCTTCAGCAAAACCCTGGGTCACCAAAGCAAAGCGCGTGAACTTAACCACTGAGCCACTGGCCAGCCCCCCGAGCTGGCTATTTTTTTGCAGAAACTAATAAGCTGATCCTAATATTCACAACAAAATGCAAGAGATCCAGAATAGCCAAAACAATCTTTAAAAAGAATAAAGTTGGAGGCATCACTCACAATTACAAAACTTACTACAAAGCCACACTAATGAAGACAGGGTGGTACTGGGTACTGACACAAGCATAGACACATAGATCAATGGAATAGAAATGAGAGTTCAGAATGAAGCTCTTACTTTTATGGTTAATTGATTTTTGATAAGATGCCAAGACAATTAAATGTCAAAAGAATAATCTTTCATACAGCTGGATATTCACATATAGAAGAATGAAATTAGACCCTACATCACATCATATACAAAGACTAACTAAAAATGGATCATAGACCTAAATTTAAGAGTTAAAACTATGAAATTCTTGGAAGAAAACATAGGACTAAATCTTCACAATATAAAAGCAAAAGCAACAAAAAGAATAGGTAAATTGGACTTTACCAAAATTAAAAACTTTTGTACTTCAAAGGACTTTATGGAGAAAGTGAAAGGACAATTTATAGAATGGGAGAAAATGTTCACAAACCAACTATCTGATAAGGAACTTGTATCCAGAATATGTAAAGAATTCTTACAGCTCTACAATAAAAAGGCAAATAACCCAATTTAAAAATGGGTAGAATATTATACAGACATTTCTCCTGAGAAGATATACAAATAGCAAATAAGTGCAAAAAAAGATGCTCAGAATCACCAAGTAGAAAAAAGTTTGGTAGCTCCTCAAAATGTGGAAATATTAATGAGAAACCTCAACTAAACTGGAGTTGGGGAGGCCGGTAAGGGCCTCTCACCCCATCACATGCTGTCAATCACACCAACCAGGAAGAGATGGACACTTGCGTCTCCCACAGGAAGATAAACAACTTTACTACTGAAGGAAGATTTCTCTCCCCACCTGGCAACAGCCCAGCCAATGAGAAACACTGCAGCTCAGCCAATGAGAAACACCGCAGCTCAGCCAATGAGAAACACCGCAGCTCAGCCCATGAGAAACACTGCAGCTCAGCCAATGAGAAATACCACAGCTCAACCAGTGAGAAACACCACAGCTCGGCCAATGAGAAACGCTTCAGCTCAGCCAATGAGAAACACTGCAGCTCAGCCAATGAGAAACACCACAGCTTAGCCAATGAGAAACACTGCAGCTCAGCCAATGAGAAACACCACAGCTCAGCCAATGAGAAACACTTCAGCTCAGCCAATGAGAAATGCCACAGCTTAGCCAATGAGAAACACCACAGCTCAGCCAATGAGAAACGCTTCAGCTCAGCCAATCAGAAATGCCACAGCTCAGCCAATGAGAAATGCTTCAGTTCAGCCAATCAGAAATACCACAGCTCAGCCAATGAGAAGCCATTCCCTCCCTCTCCCCCTTTTTCTCTATAAAAGCAGCTCCCCTCCTTTGTTCTGTGGATTTGCCTACAGGTTGCCGTAACGTGCTCTCTGTGAGTTCTAATTCTTTTGGCTGTTCTATAATAACCTCATTTTGAGATAAAATAGGCAAATTTGCTTTTTAAGTTGTCGCTTGTAAAACAGTTGCCCTTTTGGTCCAGTCCATACGTTTGCCCCCATCCAAGGTTCAAGACAGCAAAGTCCAAGAGCAGTCTAAGAACTAGTCAAAGAGCTGTTTCTCTGGAAAGGCCACTCCGACTCCATTTTCAAGTGGCTCCGCTGGAGGCAATTTTGACAGTGTTGAGCCCGAAGGCCGCATTCCCCACCCCACAAGTCGGGGCTCCGGCTCTCTCAGCATCGACCCCCCAGTGGCTTCCCGTCTCCCTCCCCGCTTCTGCCCAAGCTGAGAGCTCCTGGCGAGCGAGTGAGCTGACCGCCCCGAGCCGCGGCTTCCATCGGGGGTGGGAGAAGACCCCGGAGCCGCAGCGAGGACTGGCCCGCGGGGGGCCCGCCGCAGCCCCAGCCCTAACGCTAGGCCGCGGGAGACCGCCAAGGGGCGCTGCTCCGCCGCGGACGCGGGCTCGCTCGGGGCGTGGCCTCAAGCCCCGCCCACCGCCGCCGGGGCGTGCGCGCGTGCGCACTGCGCCTCTTCCCGCAGGGACTGCTGGGCTGCGGGACGCGGCTGGGCGCCCTGCGGGAGCGGAGCACTGCTGGAGGATGTGGCGACCGGTGAGCCCCCGCCCGCGCGGCTCCGCGCCCCCTGGCCCGGCCCCCGCAGGCTCGCGGGGGAGTCGGGGCAGCTCTCCGATACCCCGGCCTGTGCGGGTGCGGCGGGCCTGCCGCCAGCGCCCGGGAGCCCGCTCCTCCTCGGAAGCGGGTTCGCGTGGTGGGAGCCTTACCCCCGAGCCGGCCTCTCGGAGCGCCCGCCCCTGCCCTGCCCAGGGCCGGCTCCCCAGGCCACGGACCCCCTTCGCCCTCTCCCGGCCCGTCTGCCGCAGACCCGCGCTCCGGACGGCCGGCACCCGGGCTGGAGGCCCTCCCCGCCTGTCCCTTCACCTGCTCCCCCGAGGGCCCTTCGCCTGGTCACCGACCCGCCTCCGACCGCCCGGAGCCGCCGCCTGGCCCCCGCCTTTGAGCAGAGGGCTTTGGGGGGTGGAGGCGCGGCCGTCTCTGTGGGCTGCCCCGCTCGGAGGCCGCGCCCCCCAGGTCTCGAGAAGCCCCTCTCTGTCAGGCCCCCTCGACTTCTGCCTGGCCCTCGCTGCCCTCCCAGCGCCTGCTGCTTTGGATCCTGAGAGTGCAGCGGCCTTTCCCGTGATGTGTGCCGGTCGGGCCTCCCGTTTTGCGGCATCTCTGCAGTTAGCATGGGCACCTTCCAAACCAGGTGTCCTCATCAGGGGCCCAGATCCTACCCACTCGCTCCCCAAGAATCTAGCCCTTTCCTCATAGGTTTCGAGCTAGAGAGGCTGGTGGGGGGTTCATCAGCATTTTCAGCTTGGAGTCTTCTGCAGAGTTCGTGTTTTCCTAGTAAGCCTCTCGTGGATCCAGATATTAACAGTACAGACGAATTTCCACGAACTCTCGTGGTTATCAGGGAGCAGCTCCATTGCACAGGGGCGTTCTCTGAGCTGAGACGGTGAAGCTGGGTTAGTCTAAGAGTCAGGCAGAGAGACACCGGGTTGGCCGTTAGTACAGCACTTTACAGTTTATAAAGCTTCTTCGAATACTGAGGTCACTTCATCCTCCAGAGAGCTTGGGGAGTGGACAGGCAGGTTTTAGCCCCTGATTAGGAGCTGCTCATAACTAGTCAGTGGAGTGGGCCAGGTAGACTTCTGAGTCCTGGCTGGTGTTGAGAGGGTCACAGGCCCTTGGGACAGAAAGGGGCAGGGCGCCCTAGTCATGGTCCCCAGACCACCGCTCCTGGGCCCGATTCCCAGTCTGCCGCTTGCTAACCATGAGAACATTTCTGTGCCTTGGTCTCCTTTCCTGCTGCGGTGCATGGGGCTGCTGGCCCTGTCATTAAACTGCCCAGGTTCTTGTCACCTCTTTGTACTTTTTCTGTTTCAGGTCTCGTCATGAGACTCAGCAGTTGCTTCTTACTGCTTTGCGTGGCTGGTCCATGCACAGTGACTTTTTGTCTCCCTTCTAATCTGTCTCTAATCCACAGGGTGTTAGAAAAACACACAACTCAGCTTGTCCCTAAAACGTGAGCACGTGCACTCATGGTTCTGTCTTAAAGTGCACACAGATTTTGTGAGCGTTGTAATATCTGTTTGAGTGTTACTCGGAGCTCCTGTATGCTACTTTATAGGTTGTTAGCTGAGTTGCAGATGAATGCTCTGTGTCTGCAGACAGACTGTGCACACACTGAGAAAGCCTGAGAGGCCGCGCTAGGGGAGGCGCGTCTCATCTTGTCCAGACTGGAAGGCTTTGGGAGTGAGAGGAGTGCTGGGACAACAAGTGTAGACCAGGACGGTCCCAGGCAAGCCAGGGTGTGTGGTCACCCTGGCGAGAAGGCACTGGTGTGCGGGAGAATATCCTGGGGACCGGCTTCCCTCTGTACCTGTTTCCCAGCATGCTCTGGTGCTGAAGCCTTGGGTGTGGCTTGGGTTATATGTGATGTGGTGGAAATTGCCCTGGACTATTTCCTGGAAGGTCTGGCTGCAGACTCTGCCTCACATTTATAGCCATGTGACCTCTTTGGGCTTTGGGGATGTCTCCTGTGTGATGGGCGTAGTTTGGGGAGCACTGAACATCCCAGACTGGAAGGAACCAGGCACTTGAACGGCCCTGTGGGCCCTGATCGGGGTTCTGGGGCCTCCTCCTTGGAGTCCTGTCCCGAGCCAGGCTGCTGCCATCTCTTGCCTGACTGTAGCCTTTGCCCCTTGCTCAGCTTGCACTTTCACTTGGGCCATGTGGGGTCCTGGTTTTTCTGTGCTTAGCCACCATTTGTCTCAATTCAGCAAGCGTTCATGAAGTTTCTACCTCACCTAGCAAAGCACCGTGCTGGATCCTAGAAGTACAGAGGTGATTGAGAGGAGGGCCTTGCTCAGTCTGGTGGGGAGACAGACCGTAAACTAGCAGTCACACGCCTGTGGGACAAGGACGTTTAGAGAGGTATATACAAGGTGCAGGAGTGTGGCAAGACAGGAGTGGTGTGAATCGGGTTGGGGCGAAGGGCATCCCAGACAGGACAGCAGCCTGGAGAACAAGCCTGGGCCTGGCTCTGCTTGGGGTGTCCAGGATCTACCGGAGAGATCTTTGCCAGGGAGCGTGAGTGAGGATTCGGCGCTGGGAGATGAGTCGGGGAATGAGATGCAGCTGGAGCTCCGACTGCAATGGCGGTTCCTAAGAAAACAGCAGAAAACTCTTACTAGGGACTGTGGTCAGGAGCCAGCTGTTACTTCTCTGGCCTCACCCACTCTGAGCCTCTGTACACAAGAGTACTTGGCACTGTGTTGACCAGGTGCCCAGAGGCTGTGGACTCTGGTCCTCAGCTTCCCCAGCAGAACTCCTGACAGTGGTGGACAGTTGTCAGGAGGCTGGGGGCGCAGCCAGGTTCTCATGCTTTAGTGTAAAATAATTTGAGATTTAGCATTCTCCTCTGTAAAAGAACGGTATGTTTTGACATGAAGATGATGTTTACAGTTGTTAGATAACTTGACTTTTTCTCATGAAACCCTTGCTTATCAATGGCTCTCGGGGACAATGTGCTCTGCTCTGTGGCTGTCAGACCCTCCACGTTGAGGGATTTCACTGCACGCCAGTTTGGGAATGTTCTGTGCTTAGCCACCGTTTGTTTCAATTCAGTCTCAACCGCGGAAGCAGTTAGACTCGGGTTCCACTCCCAGCTTTGCCAGGAGTTTTAGCTGTGGATCATGTGAGAAAGTAAGTGTGGCAGTCCCCGCTGTAGGTAGTGCCCACCTTTTGTTGAGTACCTGTCATGTGTGGGCCCTGGGGGAGGTCCTGTATTTCCACCACCTCTCACCTTTCCAGCCTTGCAAGGTGGACACTGTTACCTCCTGTTTGCAGACGAAAGGTGTCGGAGAAGGGCAGCAGCCAGGTACAGGGTGAGGGGTGGGGGGACATGCAGCCCAGGCCTGTCCAGCGGGGGCTCTGCACTCGGGGGGTTCTGCCTTGCTCCGCGGCACCCCATCAGCGCAAGGGTGCTTTGCGTTATGCACCATCTGTACGTTCTGTGCCGTTACACTGGGGCCACCAGAAAACCTCAGGGGCCACTGACTGTTTGGAGCCTGGCCGGGGCTGGGCTGCATACACCTCTCCTTTGGGGGTGCATCCTCACTGTGCACCCCTCCGGGTCTCCCTAAGGGACCATGGGCCTTCTCCAGGTGGCGAGCCCTCTCTCAGGGGCGCCCTCCTCATTCGCAGTCGTCTGCCGTCTCTAAGTCAGACACACCCAGAGCACACGTGTGGCTCTCTCCTGCTCAGCCCTCATGGGCATCCGGGGAGTCGTGAGAGGCTGGTTCAGCCCGTAGTCTTGGGGCAGCTGCGCTTGGGCCCGAGCATGTTATGTTCCCTGCCAGCCCTCGCTTCAGCGTTGGCGCGCACAGCCTCTGAATCGTGAGGCCCTGCACTCTACTCCTAAGTCGTGGATCTTTCCTTTCCTTCTGGATGCTAACGATACAAAATAATTATTGTCTGTCAGCCTTGGCCTTGTTCCTTGTTCCCTGCAGTGGTGCAGCTTCTGAGTCAGTGAGCCCCGTTGCAACTTTGCAGCAAACCCTACTTTGCTGCCCTTTCAACGCTGCTGAAAGTAGGGGGCAAGTTGTTGGGAGGAGGGTAAGGGCATTGGGGACCAGCAGACGGCTTGGCACAGTGAGGAGGAGGAGGGCCTGGGGGAGACTAGCGGCTCCTTGACCCCAGGGTGACCCCAGCATGCACCTCTGCACACACTCCACAGTGCTTGTGTGGGCGGGCACCGCGCCAATGGCTTTGCAAATGTCAGTTCACCTGCTCCGGACTTTAACAGTGCAGCAGTACCTGATTTATAGACAGGGAAACTGAGGCCCAGAGAGGGAGATAACTGACCCATGCTGCGTGGCTGGTAAGTGCTGGAGCCCAGATTCCAGTTCCAGCCCGAGAAGTCGGGGTCCAGAGTCTGCCCCGCTTTCTCAGCTGCTGCTCTACCTGAGTCTCTGGGGTGGGGTTGTCCTGGGCACTGACATGTTGAGCAGCGTCCCTCGCCTCTGTCCACTCGATGCCAGGAGCACCCCTTCCCCCAAGCTGTGACAACTGAGAGTGTCTCTAGACAGAACCAGATGTCCTGGCACAGAACCGCTCCAGATGAGGCCCCTGCCCTGCCCTCGCTGCCTCATCTCTGAAATGCCACCTTTCTGGTTGTGTCTTTTTTTTTTTTTTTAAGATTTTATTTTTTTTCCTTTTTCTCCCCAAAGCCCCCTGGTACATAGTTGTATATTCCAAGTTGTGGGTCCTTCTAGTTGTGGCATGTGGGACGCTGCCTCAGCCTGGTTGGATGAGCAGTGCCATGTCCGCGCCCAGGATTCGAACCAACGAAACACTGGGCTGCCTGCAGCAGAGTGCGCGATCTTAACCACTCGGCCACGGGGCCGGCCCCTAGTTGTGTCTTTGAGTAGCGTAGCAGATGCTTGCCACCTCTGATTATGAAAACCTTTAAATACAAGGACAAGTTGACAGAGTGGTATCAGATATTTAATAATCCAGATACCCACTGCCTAGATCTATCCATTATTAATATCTTGCCCTGCTTGTTTCTGTTTCTATTTGAAGGTATATATTTTGTTGTCATTGGACCATTTGAAAGTAAATTACAGACATTTTGACACATAATCTGTAAACACTTCAACACGCATCCCCTAAACAAGGACATTCTCTTGTGTAGTCATGGTAAATTTATGGTGCCTAAAATACTAACAGTGACTCCCTAACGTGTGCTATCCATATTCAGACCTGTCTGTTGTCCCAGAAGTGTGTGTTGTAAATGCTTCCTTTCAGATTGGGGTCTGGTCAAGGTTCGTGCTTTGCACTTGGCGTTGGTCTGTCTAGCCTCCTAATCTACAACAGTCCTCCTACTTTTTTTCCCCCATAACTTGTTAACTTCTTGTTATGAAAAATTGCAAATATTTACAGAAGTAGAGAGAATTGATAAATGACTATGCCCAGCACCAGTAGTTCCCAACTCATGGGTCCTATTGACTTCTTCTTGAAGGGGCCAGGCCATTGTTTGGAGAATGTCCCGCACTCGGGATCTGCTTGTTGGAGTATTCTCAGGGTCACTGATAAGGAATGTTGAGCACCAGTGGCTGGCAGCTGGCAGCTGTTGTCGGTTCTGATTCAGTGGGCTTGTGGTCTTGCCCAGATCAGAGTCACAACAGAATCCTCACTGGCCAGAGGAGCAGGCAGCTGGTGTAGACGGCCTCGAGGCACTCCTGGCTCTCAGGTGCCAGCCTTGGTCATCTTGCTCAGCTCCTCATGCTTGCCCTGCATCCGCTTAACTCTGTCACCCAGCCACCCTCCCTGGGCCATGGCTCTGCCCAGGGCTCCAGCCCCCTCTGAGTGGACACTTGCCCCCCCTTCCCCCGGGTGACCTCCACAACACATCACCCCTCCCTGCGGGAACCTCTGGGGCCCCGGCTGGCTGCAGCTCACTTTGCTGCCCACCTTTTCCTTTGGGGCAGCCACCACTCCCCTTCCTGAGCACACATTATGTTTCCAGCCACACAGGCCTGGCTCCTTCTACTCAGAAACGCCCTGTGCTCTCCTGGTTTCAGGCCTTCACTGATGCCATGCCCTCTGCCTAGAAGACCCTCCCCAGCGTCCACGTGGAAGTCCTGCTTGCTGCCAGGTCGCAGGATCCCTCCCTCCCTCAAGCCCCGTGCTGTCCTGGTGGCCCTGTGGCTCTGTCTGCCTCTATATGTGGTCCCTGGTAACACACAGAAACCACCAGCCCCTGGTCCTCGCAGGCAGGGTTGCTTGCTGGGCGTGTATGGTAGGAGATGTGGAATTGGGTGAGGAGTGCAGGGCAGAGTCTGGAGACCTCCTCGCAGAGAACAGGCAGGGTCTGGACAGAGCTTGGGCAGAGTTACCTCTGGGGGAGGGGCAGGCAGGGCTGAGCCCTCCTGGCACAGCTGCTTGTTGTCACAAACCCTTGTGTGATGTAAGGTGGGAGGTAGTTGGGATCTCGGCCTGGAACGAGCCATCCTGCAGGCGCTGACTAATGTTCTGAGCCACTGTCCACCACCTGTGGTCACAGGTGCCTGTTCACCGGCCTCTTCTTCTACTGTGGCCAGGTCAGGTGTGTGGACCAGAAGGGCAGCAGGGTGGGTGGCTCCTCTTGCACAGGAGGCTGGAGCTGTGGACCCCTGGGTCTCTGCCTGCTGCTGGCCGTCACCTCCTGTCTGCCTGTGGCTGCCTCTCTTGCCTCTGGATGGTTTTCCTTGAGGATCTGCACTCGCTGTGTGTGGCCTTGCTGAGCAGAGGTTTACTGTCAGCCCTTGTTCTCCTCTTGGGACAATAGGTCATGGACCTTTTCCTCTGACTTTTGCGTTGTTTTGGAGTCCTTGAAATTCAGGGCTGCACACTTTGGCCAGAAAGTGATTGGAAAGTCAGGTCCTTATTTGACCCGGTGTTCACAAGAATAACGTTAACATCAGTGCCGCGGGTTATGACTTACTAGGCACAATCTTTTTTCTCTAAAAACTAAGCATTTATGGTTGGGGAATTTGTGCTTGAGGAGCTCGTAAGACCTCATAATTCAAATAGGATTGGGAGACCGAGGTTGCCAGTTTGCTCGGGAGAGCTGTGACATTGCCCTGGTCGCTAAGATAGGGCAGCACACTGTGCGGAGTCACCCTGGTACTTTGCTTCTCAGGTCCTGCTGGCTGTGGCACGTCGTCCGCTCGGCCTTCCCCCCGCGTCTCCAGGCAGAAGCTTTCCCGGGCTCCACCTCTAGGGTCTTAGTGTGTGGAAGTTGCTGTGCCTTCATTTGCTTTGAGAACAACCGCCTGCACGAGGGGTGTCTTTCCTGCACCCGTTCTTCCACCTTAGCGTCTGACATCTTCTTTCTGAATGTGTGATTAAGCATTCTGACATTCTCTTTGGAAACACAGAATGCCTTTCCGAGGCTGCTGGGCAGTGGTCTCAGCAGCAGGAAATAGTAAAGGATAGGGTCCCAGTAGAGTGGCAGGGGCAGGGACCAAGGGGACATTCAAAGGCAGGGTAGTTCTAATGGCCTGTTGAGGTGTGTCTGAGGCAGAAGCTCCTGGTGCAAACTGTGTGTAGCCTTCTCTTATGTGACACTTTGACCTCAACCTTGCTCTCAACAGGTGGAATTGTCTTGCATTGCTGAGTCAGACCTGTGGGCCTGGCCCCACGCATGGGCTGCGGGAAGCACTGACATTCTTTGATGACGTATTTGGGCGGAGGGTGGCGAGAGGTGCAGCTTGCCCCTCAGATGCATGCCTTTGTGGATGCCGGGGAGCAGAAGGTGTGTTCTTGCCTCGTCTGACCCCTGCTGTTTGCTCACTTTGCAGTCACAACTTTGCCACTTCCACTCTGCTCTGCTGCAGAGCGGGCTGAAGCCCTGGCCGTCCCCTGCTGCCTTCTTCAGGAGAAACCTCTGGGTCTCGCCTGCAAGGTGGTGAGTTCTCCACAGCCACAGGCACCCTTCCGGGCGTGTGCTTCTCAGCAGGCAGGCATGGATGACCTCTGCTCTGAGGCCCCAGGCTGGACCTTCTCTGAACCCCCACCCTCAAGACAGGATGCGTTCGCTCCTCAGTGCGGTGCGCTGGGATCCACGACCGCCAGGGTTCTGACCTGGGACTGGAGTTTCAGGGGCGGGACCCCCTGACAGCACCATCGTGAGCAGATGGCAGCTGGAGCCGTGCACTCCCAAGAAGACAGTGATGGGTTCAGAGTGCAGGAGGGTGGGACTGCTGCAGGTGGGGCCAAAACGGGGTAGGAGCAGCAAGCAACGCAGGGAGGAGGGCCCAAGGCCTGCAGGCAGTGGGCAGGATGGGGCGGTAGTGAGGGGGGAGGCGGCTGGAGCGAGGCTCAGGCCTGGCAGGGCCGCGCGCCGGGAGTCGCCCAGGTGCTCCCTCACTGCTTGCCGACCAGGGCGCAGACACGTGACTGGATGCTGGGGCGCCTGCTGGATTCAGCTCCCACTGGGTTCAGCATGTGTGGGGCTCCTACTGGACTCCTTGTCTTGAGCTCTCACCTTATTCAGTGTGTGTTATCTATGTCTTACCCGGGCTCTGCTCTCTTGACACTTGTAGTCCAGTTGGGCCGTCAGCGAGGTGGACGGTGGTTGTAACCCTGTATAGTATAGGTGGCCCTGGTCCCATGAGGATTCCAGCCCTGTCCTTGAGCTGCTTCCCATGTAGCTGAGGAGCCAGTTTCTGCATCCACTGGCCCCTTGGAGTCTGGTGTCTGGGGTGTCTGTGGGGCTCAGGCAAGGCGACTTGGACACGGTGGTCAGAGAGCACTATGCTGACCACACATGTGCCTGGAACTGATGTCACCTGCAGAGGCTCCTGACGCGGCTGCAGCGTCCGTGGGGTTGGCGAGGCTTTGGCCGTGAGTGCTGTGCAAGCTCAAGGGAGCAAATCCTGCAGAACCCAGGCCAGGTGGGGGGCGCAGATGGGAACTAACCTGGGCTGTACAACTGTCTCCACCAGGTCCTTGAGACCCCAGCCCCTGTGGAAGAAGGCGCTTTCTGCCACGGCGGTGGGGGTGCCCCTGCTCCTGGGAGTCCGCTACTTCATGGCAGAGCCGCAGGAGAAGAGGCGGATGCGGCTCGTGGTAGACGGTGTCGGGCGCTTCAGCAGGTAGGAGGGTCCGGGTGGTGTGGCGTGGCTTTCTCCCCTGCTGAGTCCTGTCTCTCAGACACATGGGGCCTCGAGGGGCCTGGGAGGGGCTGCAGGGTTTTGCTGGGAACTTTCAAGCTACCTTCCAGGCATCCTTGTGCTGCCTGGTGGGGCAGCCGAGCATCGCAGGGTCCACACGGGCATAGTGCAGAAGAGCCGTCCATACTGGCCACAGCCTCCACAGACCCTTGACATCTGCCTTGACCTGTGAAGGGCAGGGGAGGTGAGCCAGTACCTCCCCCACCTCAGACTTCTGCTGGTGGGCAGACAAGCAGCTGCCTCCTCCTCCTCATCTTCCCTCTTGCCCCGCAAGGAGGGTTGGCATCCAGACAGAGAGGTTTAGGGCTCAGAGGGAAGGGCTGCCATCTCACCTTCCCTTCCAGTGGGCTGGACTAGGGGTGGGTGATGTCTGCATATTAACATCAAGGCTGCCTTAAACTAAAGGCGCTTTTCATACTCCTTTGTCTCCCAGTGCAGGATTCTGGGGGGCAGGGGTGATCTTCCTCTTGGAGCAGCGTGGGTCGGCATCCCTGCTCTGGTCAGACCCAGGAACTCCTACAGCCACAAAGTTCTGAGAACCAGCTCTTGGCATTGATGAAGCCTCAATTTACCCAGACCCACTGTTGGGCTGGGAAGTGCACATACATGAGACCTCAGTTAAGGAGGCTGCGGGGGTGGGTGCCCCACTCCACTGGCTCCGGGCACCTGCTCCCTCTTGGCCTAGGTCAGTTTCTCAAAGGAAGGGTTAGGCCTGCAAAGGCCTTCAGACTCTCAACCAGAAGCTTCATTAAGATTTACGCCAGTGGCGGCCCTAGGTGGGCAGGTGACTGAATGCTTGACCCCTTCCTGCCTTGTGGACGAAACAAGCACATGACTTCTCAGCTCACTGGTGGCAGTGGCGCCCCTGCTCTGGCTCCCAGGGTGTTCAGTTGATGGGCTTGCCTGGAACTCCTGGTTGCCCTCGGGGCAGGTTCTGGGCAGTGGCCTCTGTGTCCTGCAAGGTTGTCCAGTCTCCATACCCCTGAGGTGGATGAGGGCAGAGCCTGGAGTCGGCTCTGTCTTTTCTGTGACCCTCCACTGTGTAGGACTGTGCAAGACTTGTGGGGACTGTGCCTATGCAACCTGGTTGTGAAATGCACACTTGACAAGTCTTGGCTTGTCTCACTTTCTGCTGTTTCCCGTGTTAGATACCCCAGCAGCAGGCTTGGCATGCCTGCCTTCTCTGCTTCCCTCCTGGGAAAGTTAATTTTCACAGCTTGCTTTAAGAGGCTGAGCTGGGATTGGAGGGAAAGGAGCTAGAACTACTGTTCTCCCAACAGTCTGCACGTTCTTGTCAGCTCGAAGTCCTAACAGTTGCCAGGACGGACAAGCCTGATGGAGCATCCCTGGCTGGGTACAGGGTGACCGCAGGGCCACACAGCATGTCCTGGGTAATGGGGGCCCAGGAAGGAGCACAGTGGGGAGTAAGTCAGGACCAGCTCACCATGCGGAGCTGGCGGCTTGTTCTGTTGCACGAGAGCGGAGATCAGAACACGTCCTGTGTGCCCAGGCACTCAGAGATGGGGTGGCGGAAGGTTTGCATCAGGGCCCTGGCTTCCTTCGTCCTTATTTAATTTTAATTTTTTAAATCTCTGTGGGCTTTGCCTTTTTTTTTTTTTTTTTTGACAATTTCAAATGTTCAGAAAAGTTGCAAGAATAATACAAAGGAACTTTTTTCTTCTTGAAACATTTGCAAATAAGTTGTCAACGTGCTCCATTATCCCTGAAATCTTGAGTGTATTTCCTAAGCAAGGACATTCTCCTCCATAACCGTAATCAAGAACCATCCATTATATCCCTGTAACCCTCAGACCCCATTTGTGTGTAACCAGGTGCCCCAGCAACAACCTTTTTAATACAAGGATCTGGTCCAGGGTTCACGTCTAACCTCCTCCAGTCTGGAGCAGTTCCCCAGTGCCCCCCGACTCTCATAGCTAAACTTGAGGTCCGGGCCTGGTCTCCCAGACCCCCACATCTGCCTAGGACTTCTGACAACAGCTGCAAGTTCTGGGGTCCCAGCAGGCTGTGTCACTTCAAACCACTCGCTACAAATTAGGGGGTCCCCACAGACTCCTTCAGTTTTTGATAGTTCCCCAGGACGACTCACAGAACTCAGGAAGTGCTATGCTTGCGATTACGGTGCTGTTATAGCAAAAGGGCACCAGCCAAAGGAAGAGATGTGCAGGGTGCGTTCCGGGAGGATCCCAAACTCAGACTTTCCACGTCCTCATTCTCCTTACCCTCCTGTCGTCGATGTGACAGTCCATTTGGATTAGCCCCCCAAGCTTCGGTGTCCAGAGTTTCTGTTGGGGTTTCATTACGTGGGCACAAATGACTGAGTCATCAGCTTCATAACTGAACTGTCTCCAGTCCCCCATCCTCCCTGGTTTGGCTGATACCACTTGGCTCAGAGCCCCAAAACTCTAATCCCACGAGTGGTCTTTCTGGCTGTCAGAGCGCCGTGTTAGCACAGACAGTCAGGGCCCATCATGGATCACAAAACTGCTGTCACTGAAAATGCCACAGATTGAGGGGCCATCTGCCAAGAGCTGGGGCAAAGGCCAGACCTCTCCTCAGGTGAAGGTAATTCTTCACTACACAATGACCTTGACACATTTGGAGGCTTATAGGCCAGTAATACTGCACAAAAGAGGTCAGCAAACTATAGCCAGACATGGCTGCTGCCTGTTTAATAAATGAAGCTTTCTTGGAACCACAGCCACGCCCATCCGCTTACATGAGCCTGTGGCTGCTTCCACTGTAAGGGCAGTGGAGACCGCCTGGCCCATAAAGCCTAAAGTGTTTGCTGTCTAACCTTGTAAAGAAAAATCTTGTGACCCCTCTCCTAGAAGGTCCCTCAGTTTGGGTTTGTCTGATCACTCGTAGTTAGATTAAGTTGGTGCGTTTGGGCAGCAATAGCACAGAATTGTGTTCTCTGGTATCTCTGGGGTGGCACATGACTTCCGTTTGTCCTGTTAACTTTTGCCACTTGACTGACTTCCTTGTACCTTGAATTAGGTCAGTGTTCGTTCCCATCCCTGCTGTCCACTGGCTTAGTTCCTGCCTATATTTCTTTGGGCATTCATTGTTACTGTGATAGTCACCAAATGGTGTTTTCTAATTCGACTAATTCCTTCCACATTTGTTGATTCGTGTACTACTGTGAGGAGAGATTTCTCCCCATTTATTCATCCCTTATTCATGTCAGTCTGGACTTGTGGGTTTGTACTTTATTCCATGGGTTGCTCTCTGTTGCTGTCACTATCATTTTTTGCTAAGAATGTTCCAGGTTTGGCTTGTGGGAGCCCCTTCAACCTGGCTTTTGTGACCCTTTTTTATTTTTATTATTTTTTTGTGAGGAAGATTCACCCTGAGCTCACATGCTCTCTTTTTGCCTGAGGAAGATCAGCCCTGAGGTAACATCCATCCCAGTCTTCCTCTATTTCGTATCTGGGATGCCTCCACCGTGTGGCTGATGAGTGGAGTAGGTCCATACCTGGCATCCAAACGCACGAACGCAGGCCGCCAAAGCGGAGCGCGCAGAACTTAATCACTCAGCCACGAGGCCGGCCCCCCTTTTGAAAATTTTTTAATCTCCAACGTTTTATTATAAAAAGCTTCAAAGATACAGCAGAGTTGGAAATGCTCTACAGTGAACCTAGATTTTACCGTTAACTTTTTCAATCCTTTTGACGTGTCTTTTGAGCATTCTATTCCTTCTGGCACACAGGATGCTCCAGGCCCCTCTTGTTCTCTCCCAGCCCTAGAAGCTGCTACTCTCCAGGGAGCCTGGCTCCTAGGAGTGGAGAAAGGTCTCAGGGACCATGACAGGGCGTGCTCGCATCACTCGGGCTGTGTCTGCTTCTGTGGACTAGAGTGAGGGGTGTTTCTGTGTGCACATGTGCGCACTCACCCTTACATGTGCTCATTCCTGTCTCTAGTCATAAATGTCAGCCCTGCGTCCACACAGGTGCCTCCCATTGCCAACACGCATTGCCGTCCCCCTCCAACCGGGAGAAACCTGGCTGCCCTCGCCCTTGACTTAGTGACTCACTCGACGAGTTGCGCTGAGCGCAGCCTTCACCCCACTGCCGTCACCCCACCACCCCTGGGCAGACCCTGCGTGGACTGAACTATTCAGGAAGGAGGGAGGCCTCCCCTTTGGGCCCCCAGGGAGCTCAGAAACCCTGCTCCTTGCTCACCTGGCCAACACGTGCCCCCTTCTTCAGGCGACACTGTTTGTCCCCTGTGTCAGGCTGGGGGTGAGTGGGACAGACGCAGTCTGTGGAGCTCAGTTTGGCAAGTGTAAGGCATGGGCCGACCTCACTGCTCCAAGACGCCTGATCTCCACAACTCTTGGGAGCAGCATGTGCCCGGCCCGGGCAGCAAACTGTCCGAATCCAGCAGCCTTTTCATTCTGGTCCCTCCTGAGGTGGAGGCGGCGAGGAGCAGGAGACAGCTGAGAGGCAGGATGGAGAGGCTCAGCTTGGACTGGTGGCCCAGGTCCTCTCAGGGCTGTCTTGAGGAGCAGGAGCCACACCCCTGTCAGGAAGGCCCAAGGGTCTGGGGTCTGCAACACTGGAGGCCTGGATTCTGGTCCTGGATCCTTCCCTCTCCAGACCCAGGGCTGCTCATCCATAGCCTGGGGCGCGGGGAGTGAGGACCCCTGCTGACACCAGAAGGGGCTTGGACCTCCAGGACTGCACAGGCCATGCTCTTGGCCAGGAGAGCAGTTGAGTCCCAGCTCTGAGACTCAACTCCCTAGGGGCTCCTGTCCACAGGTGTGTGGAGGGCACCTGCAGAGGGCTGGCAGGGCCCAGTCTGGGGGAGGCGGCTGAGTGCGCAGGAGGCAGGAGTGCAGGGGGGCCTGGAGTGAGGGCGCATCTGCAGACGGGAGCTGGTAACAGAGTGCCACCTTGGCAGCCCATCAGAGCTGTGCCAGGTCTTGGGTGGAATTTTTTATAATGAGTGTTACAGAAGAATGAAAAAGAAACCACACCTGGTGGTTAGGGCTCGAGACCCCATCCCAGCTCTGGCCCTTCCCGTCTGTCCTGGGTGCCCATCAGGGTGCATGCAGGGACTGAGGGGTGGTGTGGATGCAGGCTGTCCATTCTGCAAACCAGGGGCCGAGACTGACCTGCTGTCAGTGCTGTCCTGAGAGCATGGAGGCTGGACCGGGACTCAACAGCCCCTGCCACGTGCTCACAGTGGTCTGAGGGGCTGGCAGGGGTGGGGCCAGACAGGGCAGGATCTGAGATGAGTGCCTGCCCGGGGCTGAAGGTGCCCTCTGCTAGCAGGTCTCTGAGGATCGGCCTACAGATCTCCCTGGACTACTGGTGGTGCACAAACGTCATCCTGCGAGGGGTGGAAGAGGTTTGTCCCCGCCACCTGGGCCATAGCTGAACCTGTCTGCACTCTGCGGGGGGGGGGGGGGGGGGCTGGAGGAAGCGGGGGGACTGAGGAGGCACACACCTGTCCCCATACCTTCCCTCTATGCCTGTGGTCAGAACAGCCCGGGGTATTTGGAGGTCATGTCTGCGTGTCACCAGCGGGCAGCCGATGCCCTGGTGGCCGGGGCCATCAGCAACGGTGGCCTCTACGTGAAGCTGGGCCAGGGACTGTGCTCCTTCAACCACTTGCTGCCCCCCGAGTACGTCAGGACGCTGCGCGTGCTGGAGGACAGGGCTCTCACACGTGGCTTCCAGGAGGTGAGCCCTGCTGAGGCTGGGAGGTGGGGGCTCTGGCAGTGGCCCCCACGCTTCTCCAAGAACCCTCTCCTGCCAGGTGGACCAGCTGTTCCTTGAAGACTTCCAGGCCCCACCCCACAAGCTGTTCCAGGAGTTCGACTATCAGCCGATTGCCGCTGCGAGCCTGGCCCAGGTACACCGAGCCAAGCTGCATGACGGCACTGCCGTGGCCGTGAAGGTACGTGGGGGGCCTGCCTGGCACTGCAGTGGGCTCAGGCCGTGGCAGCGGCTGCAGGCCCTCCCTGCACCCTCACCTCACGCAGGTGCAGTACATTGACCTGCGGGACCGCTTTGACGGGGACATCCACACCCTGGAGCTCCTGCTCCGGCTCATCGAGTTCATGCACCCCAGCTTTGGCTTCAGCTGGGTCCTGCAGGTAACCGCTGCCCACAGGCAGGCTGCAGTGAGCAGCATCCTGCACATGCTGGGGGCGGGATGGCCCCTGACCTGGACACTTGACTGCCTGTGTGGCCCCCAGGACCTGAAGGGGACGCTGGCCCAGGAGCTGGACTTCGAGAATGAGGGCCGAAATGCTGAGCGCTGTGCACGGGAGCTGCAGCACTTCCGGCACATCGTGGTGCCCCGTGTGCACTGGGACACGTCCAGCAAGGTGGGCTGGGCCCCCTCCTGGGTAGGGCTGCCCAGGCCTGCTAAGTTCAGCCTCTTGCTCTCTCCCAGCGCGTGCTTACTGCTGAATTCTGTGAGGGCTGCAAGGTCAACGATGTGGAGGCCATCAAGACTATGGGGCTCGCAGTGCAGGATGTGAGTGGGCCATGTGCACAGGGCATGGGGACGAGGGAGAGGTGAGTGGGCCGTGTGCACAGGGTGATGCAGCGTGGTCCTGTTCGCTCCTCAGATAGCAGAGAAGTTGATCCAGGCTTTTGCTGAGCAGATATTTTACACGGGCTTTATCCACTCTGACCCCCACCCTGGCAATGGTAGGAAAAGCCCCAGGGGGTGGAGGTCAGGGGTGGGAACTGGGGGAGTGGTGATATAACCCTGAGTGCCATGTACCCAGTTCTGGTGCGGAAAGGCCCGGATGGGAAGGCACAGCTGGTGCTGCTGGACCACGGGCTGTATCAATTCCTGGATGAGAAGTAAGCTGGGAACCCAGGGTCTGGGGTGGGTGCTCACCCTGGGGCTGGCCTTTCCTGCCCTGGTGCTCTGGGCTCACTGCTGGGCCCCCACAGGGACCGGTCAGCCCTGTGCCAGCTGTGGCGGGCCATCATTCTGAGGGATGACGCCGCGATGAAGGCGCACGCAGCCACACTTGGGGTGCAAGGTGAGGCTGGGGCATGCGGGTACACAGGCATGTAGGGCCCACAGCCCTGGCTCAGCCCACCCCCAGACTACTTCCTGTTCTCTGAGGTGCTCATGCAGCGGCCTGTGCGCCTGGGGCAGCTGTGGCGGTCACACCTACTGAGCCGTGAGGAGGCGGCCTACATGCAGGACATGGCGCGGGAGCACTTCGAGGACATCATGGGCGTGCTCAAGGCGCTGCCTCGGCCCATGCTGCTCGTGCTGCGCAACATCAACACTGTGCGCGCCATCAACACCACCCTTGGCGCCCCCGTCGACCGCTACTTCCTCATGGCCAAGAGGTGGGTGCTGTGGGGCGCCTGGGGGGGGGCGGGCAGGGCTGGGCCAGGCTGACTGTGTCTCCCTGCAGTGCGGTCAGGGGCTGGAGCCGCTTGGTGGGAGGCACAGCATACCAGAAGGTCTGCGGTGCCAGGCTCCTTCGCCATGTCAGGGT
Organism: Equus quagga; assembly: GCF_021613505.1. Classification (NCBI taxonomy): domain Eukaryota; kingdom Metazoa; phylum Chordata; class Mammalia; order Perissodactyla; family Equidae; genus Equus; species Equus quagga. The sequence continues at coordinate 641,382 of NC_060282.1, read as the reverse complement.
CATCTGGGAGATGTTCAAGTTTGAAGTGGCCCTGAGGCAAGTGGACAAGAGGGGGCCAGCGGGTGGGGGACCAGGGCCTGCTGCCCACCAACCTGCGACCCCTTCACCCACCCCAGGCTGGAGACCCTGTCGATGCGGCTCACCGCCCTCCTGGTTCGAGTCCTGGTCCACCTGGGCCTCATGCCCAAGCCCGAGGAGCTCTATGAGTTCCTGGAGACCTAGGGAGCCCAGGGCAGGAAGACCACAAAGCCTGCCCAGGGCCAGCAGTGCGCCCAGCCTCAGGCCGACGGAGCTGGCCAGGGCTGGAGGTGTGGACGCCATAAGACCTGGGGCATTGAAGCAACCGTGTCCTGAAGTGGGGGAGCTGTGGGGCTCTGACCACGACTAAGGCAGGAGGCCCTGCAATGACCACATGTTCCTCTCAAATCAAACAAATCTTTTTCCTCATGTTTTGTACAAAAGGGGCGTGGGGGCAGCGTCCAGGGTCTAGAAGTGGGCGGTGACACGATCTGTCTCCAACAGGTCATCCAGGATCTGTGGGGAGAGGGAGTGGGGTAAGAGTGGGGTGGGCTGAGGGTGGGTGAGGGCAGGGTGAGGCTGTGGCTGGCTCACGATGTCAGGCGTGGTGCCGATCTTCTTGGCCAGCTCGCCGCGCTCCATGGTGCTCAGGTACAGGTAGCGGTTGAGCAGCTCCCCATCCAGGACGTTACGCACAGCGTTCTGTAGGATGCGCCGGTCCACGTGCAGCATCCTGGGGGAGGTGTGTGGGCAGTGGGGAGTCAGAATAGACCAGGGGTGGGGGGAAGCAGGAGGGGTGGTGGCAGGCTGGTGGGACAGTCACCGGAAGGCACGGGGGTTGAGGCCGGCGTGGTGGGGCAGCATGGTGGTCAGTGCGTTCTGCAGCATTAGCAGCCGCCGGTAGGTCTTCTCCTGCATGGGCAGCAGGAGCCCAATGCCGCCGTCCAGTGTGGCTGTGGGGAACAGTGTGAGCCTGACCGACCCCTCACCACACCCCGGCCTGTTCCTCCCTGGCCCCATCCTCCCTGGCACTCACCGAACCACGTGATGTGCTTGTTCTCCCACACAACTGACTTCTTGCTGGGCCCCTCGGCAGCCCCCCGGCATGGAGTCCTCCAGAAGGTGTTCACGTGGGCACCCACATGGAAGTCTGCCCGGCGCAGCAGGCGCATACCCCCGAAGCTCTCCTTGGCTGGGCCAGAAGGACCTCAGGTCACTGCCTGCCCAGCCTCCCGCCCAGCAGAGGGGAGGAGGGAGCACTCACCTTCCGGCAGGTACATGTACACCATGAGGTTGCGGTCACGGTCAGACACTGGGGAACAGAGCCCAGAGTCAGCCCCAGCCACCCCCAAAGTCTCAGGCACCCTAGCCCTCAGACCTTGCACTCACCCAGGAAGCCCAGCTGGGCGTTGTCCACCATGAAGTCCACGCTGTACACTTCTAGGGGTTTGGCATCCTGGGGAGAGGGAGGGAAGGGACGTCAGGGTCAGCCCTGGAGCCAGCACCCACGCCACACACACCGCTCAGGCCCCTCCGCGTACCCGGGACACGAGGCTCAGCGTCTTGCTCTCCTCCTGGTAGCGCAGCAGTGAGATGCTCTTCATGACGTCCGCAGCCAGGATGAAGTTCTTGACGCTGATCATCTGGTGGATGTAGAGCTGGGTGTCGATGAAAGCCATGCCCGTCAGCTCGCTGGCCCGTAGGCTCCACAGGAAGATCTAGGGGGAGGGAGTGGGCAGTGAGTGGTGGGCAGCAGGCTGATGCAGGGCAGGGCGGGGGGAGCAGGGGCACACCTTCTGGCCAATGGCCGACACCAGGTGGCCATTGCAATGGCACAGCGCAGTCACGGGGCCCTTCTGTTCCTTCTCATACAGGACCTTGAACTTGTTCTTGGTCAGGGGCTGGCCAGGCTCGGGCACCACCTCAATCACGTCCATGATCAGAATCTGCCAGGGGTGGGGAGCGAAATGTGGGGACAGCACAGGGGATGCTGGGCACTGCCTGCCACCACCCCCAGCCCCTTACCCGCCCACGGCACGTGACCTCCTCCCCCTGCATGAGGCAAGTCCCAGCGGCCACGTAGCCCTTGAGGCCTGACACGGTCTCCTCACTGCGCAGCGACACTGTCTTCATGCACGTCACATGCTCCCACTCCTCCAGCTCGATCCTGCATGAGGCTGGGTCAGGATACAACCCTGGGCCAGCTGCCAGCCCCCACCCAGGCACAACCTCACCTGGCGTTGGGGATGGCTTCCCAGCTGACTGGGGAGATGAGCTGGATGGAGAAGGCCTCCTGCTGGGGGTGGATGTACCGGTCATCTGCAGGGACAAAGGGGTGACAGTCAGGGTGGGGGAGCCCCAAGAACAGGCCCAGCTCTGGGCGTCTCGCACCTCTCTCGATGGTCTCAAACTCCTTCTCCTCGCCCGTCATGCGCGGGATGCGCGTGCATGGTGTGTTGGTGCTGGTGGCGACAGCATACACCTGGGGGAGTGGAGGGTGTCACATGCCAGAGGCCAGGCCCAGAAGGGCCCTGGCCTTGGTGGAGGGGTCAGACCTTGGACTCCACGTGGTAAGCCACATAGTGGGCTGTACAGCGCAGGGGGATCTTCCTGACAGGCCACGGGGCGTCGTAGGACAAGTAGGCAGGCAGGACGCTGATCCTCAGCTCGCCCTAGGGGCAGGGGGGAGGGGCTCAGTGAGGCCTGGCATCAGGGAAGACAGGTGACCCAGGCCTCCAAGGGCTCCCTGGGATGAGCTCTCAGCTCTGTTGGAGTGGGGTGGGCAAGGGGCTGCTGTGTCCACGTGAGGCCCTGAGAGAGGCCGCAGCTTGCTATCCTGTGTTTTGTGGGCTTCCAGCCCCTTCTCCCAGGCTCGCCCAGGGCTGGGACGCTGGCCACAGCTGTGGTCTGGGCCAGGGCAAGGCAGGGCCAGGCCTGGATGGCGTTGGGAGCTGCAGGCAAACGGCTGCCCACACACGGGCCACACCAGGCTCTGACAAACAGGCAAGGGAGCCCCTGCCAGAGCCCAGAGTGATCTCCTTCACCCGTAGTCCTAAGGGCGTGAGCACCTGCAAAGCACTTGCCACACCATCACTGAGTCCTCAGAGTGGCCCAGGGGGTCACTGCTCTTATCTTGATGTCAAGGAAGAGAAAATTGAGGCTCAGATCGGGTGAGAGCCTCACCTAGAGTCACACAGCGCCTAAGGGGCAGAGCTGGAGTTGAAGCCCACAGAGCAGTCACTGGACCCCAGCTGTCCAGGCAGGTGCCCTGGTGGGCTGCAGCCTCCACTCCCAACTGCCCCGTCCTCAAACCTCCCCCCAGTGTGAAGCCCCAGGTTTCACCTCCTTGGCCTTGACCCCCCTACCCTCTATTTACCCCCAATCCTCTAGGTGGAGCCCAGGGTTCCCCCTGTTCCCAGCCATCGAAGGCCTCCCATCCGGGGCCCCAGCACCTGGTCCTGCCTCCGGCAGCACTGACAAGTGTCAGAGGGAACCAGGCTGGGGCCACGTGAGGCTCCACCAGCCCTGGGGCCTCCCTACCTGTCTGTTGAAGTACAGGAAGCCTCGGGGGCAGTTAACATTGTGGAATGGAGCAAAGGAGTCAATGGGGCCATCAATGCCCATGGGGTGCAGCCGCAGGGCCCCTCGGCCGGTCACCAGGAGCCAGTGGGGTGAGGGGCCACAGATGAATACCTGGGGGAGGGCACCATGAAGAGGCTGCTGGGAACAGGCCCCATCTGCCCCCCTCTGGACTCCCGTCAAGCCACCAGCCTACCCCCGAGTAGCCATAAATGTCCTCAAAGTAGCGGAACCGCGCCACGCGGCCGCGGGCCCCAACACCCTCCTCGGCGCCGCCGCCTTCTGCCTTCTTTTTGGACGGCTTTGGCTTCTTCTCACGGAAGTTGATGTTGTGGGGGACCTGGGGCAGGGGCTGCCATCAGGGCCAGATTCTCCCCTGCCCCTCCCTCAGCCCCGCCCAGCTCGGCTCGGCCCGGCCCGGCCCCGGCACCTTCTTAAAGCGGACTTTGAGGTTCCCCTGGCCGAGCTGCGAGTCGTGGGGGAAGGCCTCGTAGATGAGCAGCTCCTGGTCCACGTGCACCTGGGGGGCAGCGTGGGGTCGTCAGGGAGGTGGCTGCAGTGTGTGGCCACGGGGGGCAGGGAGGGGTCAGTGAGGGGTGGCCACTGGCCTGTGCTCACCAGCAGGTAAGGCCTGCTCTGGCGGCTCCCCAGTGCCACCAGCAGCACCTCCTTGACGAGGGGCAGCTCGCCCTGGCGCGTGGCCTCCTCCTTTCGGGCCTCGCCCTGTGTGGTCGGCTGACCGAAGGAACTGTCTACCAGGACCCGCTGCCCCACGGGAAAGTTCTTCACCAAGAACACCAGCCGCCAGTCAGGGAGCTGGTAGATCTGTAGGGGGAGTGGGGTTAGCAGGGGCAGGTGGGGTTGGGGGCAGGAAGCTGCGCTGGGCACAGGGCGCCACCCACCTCCATGGTTCCGTTCTCCCGCACCAGCAGACACCAGTGGGTGGGGTCGGCCCGGAAGGGGGTGGGGTCCCGGTCTGCGGGGGGCTGGCTGCTCCTGCGGGCCTCCTCCTTGCTGGGGCTGAAGAGGGAGCCCGAGTCCCCGTACAGCATCTCCTCCTCATCATCCACTGTGGGGCTGGGGGCCGGCAGACTCGTCACAGGCAGCCTGCCGCAGAAGCCCAGCCCTGGCCTGCACCCCGGCCCTCCACGCACCTGGTCTCCGAGCCCTGGCCCTCCGCCTCCAAGCCACTGCGGCCCCCCAGCTCATCGCGGGCCCCTCCCAGGCGGCTCTCGGTGGTGAACATGCCGCTGACATCACGGTACACGCAGAGCGTGATCACCTTGGACTGCTGCAGGGACGGGGGCAGGGGTCAGTGGTGGGCACGGACAACGACCCCAGGCCCCAGGGATGGAGGAGGGGGCCTACGTGGTGCAGCGGGGGTTTGTGCAGCGCCAGGCGGTGGTGGCGGCCCCCATATGAGTCGCTCTTGAGCAGGAACATGGTGACATGGCCCTCAGCACTCATGATGACCACGTAGGGGTCGGCCACAGCACACTGCACGATGGGGGAACCCAGGTCCACGGGGATGAAGTGCAGCTGGTTCACTGAGGGCACAGGACGGTCAGCACAGGGTAATCAGCATGTACCACCCGCGGACACCGGCTCTCCCGCCCAGCCCACCTCCTTCCAACAGGCGGATGCCGAGCGGCGACACTTGCACGATGTAGCGATTGTCACCGATATTGCCAGCAAAGACTGTGGGGCCCTGCGTGGCAAAGCCACTGGTGTCCAGCTCCATGATTTCCTGCCCCGTCTGCAGGATCTGTGGGCAACAGTGGGTGAGGTGCACTCCTCACCTGGGGGAACCCTGCCCCACACTGCCAGACCCCCACCCCTCACCATAGTGGAGTCTTCCCGGCTCAGAATAAGGAACCCATGTCTTCGCCCGTCATCATCTGCTTCAGGAGCGCTGGGCTCCTGCTCTGTCCCCTCACCCTTGGGGGTCTCCTCCTGTGAAGGCAAAAAGAGCAGGAAGCCTACTGCCCAGCCAGGCGTGCTTGGAGACAAGGGGAGACTCTCAACCCGGACAGACCCCACGGCCAAGTCAGCGCAAGCCAGCAGATGCAGCGCCTCAACCGGCAGAGCAGAGCCCTGTCCCGGGCCCAGCTGCCTCCAGGCAGCCCCCACACAGTCCGCAGGGAGGGCAGTGAGGGGTCATCCGCCCCCTTGGGGCCTCCCTGACAGCCCAGATGTTCCTACCTGCTCCTTCCGTACAGGGGCGATGACCGTCCACATGTCATAGCAGCCAGGAAGTTCAAAGGTTGTCACCACCTGGGGCCGGATGCTCTTCTGGAATGACAATGGGGGTATCAGCCCACCCAGGTTGCACCTAGGAGGTGCCAACCCCACCCAACCCCACACACCTGCAGCACTGACAGGGCCCCATTCTTCCCATAACCGGAGCACACCACGATCTCCAAGTCTGGCTCGGGGCTGTTCTGAAACTGCACAGGGGCTTGGGGTGAGGACGGGACCCCGCCACTGTGTGAACACCATCCCCCTCCTCTTCCCCTCACCGCAGGCACCTCTTCAGAGAGGAAGGCGGGCTCGCCCATGGCCGCGTTAGCACAGGGTCCGATGTTGAGGATGCTGTCACACACCTGCAGGCACAGCAGTGGTAAGGCGGGCTGGCCAGGGTGGGGGTGCCCCCTCTGTGCCCAGCCTCACCTCAAAGGAGTAAGTGGCCAGCTGTGTGCCAGACTGGGCCTCACTGCCGTACACCTCGATCTCATCCACCTCGTCCTGTGGCACCGACTTGCCCCCTGCAGCACATGGAGAGCCTGTCTGAGCCCACCCTGGTCACCCAGCCCTCGGCCCTCCCCATCCAGCCCCAGCCCTCACCTGACCAGCCCACTGTGGAGTCCACTCGCTTCTTCTTTGAGGGAGGCTCTTCCTGTGAGGCAGGAGGGAGCAGTGAGCAGCCCTCTGAGGCACCCCTGCTCAAGGGGTGGTGTCCTGACAGGCCCCAGGCACCTACCTTCTCAGCGGCCTCGCGGACAGCACTGGCTGGGGGCTCCTGCAGCTTCTCCGTGTACTTGAGGAGGAGGGAGTTGCCCAGGCGAGAGCCAAGGAACAGGTACCCGGGCTCCATGGTAACCATCTGAGGGTGGGTCGGCAGTGAGGGTGGGGCCATGCCCAAACCCAGGGCCCCCCACCTAGTCCCAACTCACACTGGTGGTGAGGACACTGGCGGCAGCCTTGTCGAAGTGGAAGGCGCGGACGCTACGCATGCCATCGGTGATGAGGGTCAGCACGTAGCTGCCGGGAGGGGGGACACTGAGCTGGGGGCAGGGCTCACCAGGGAGGGATGCTGAGGGGGCAGGGCTCACTGGGGGGACACCGAGCTGGGCATAGGGGTGCTGAGGGGGCAGGGCTTACTGAAGTTGGGGAGAACTCACATCTCGCCACCCTTGAGGGAGATGACCATCTTGTCATAGGAGATGAAGGCCGCCTGGGCACAGTCGAGAGTGATCCGCACGCCCTCCTGGGTGCCTGGGCAGGACAGTCAGAGGGACTCAGTAAGTGCCCCCATCCCTGCCCCCCAGACCCACCCCTCAGCCCTGCCCCCACCCACACTCACGCAGGGGGAAGGCAGTGGTGCCGGTGGTGAGGCTGTTGAGAGCCACGCCGTATGGAGGGACACTCTGGTTCAGGTACAGCAGTGAGTTGACAGCAAAGACCACCACCCCACCTGAAGGTGGACACACAGGTGGGTGAGGCACAGTGCCCTCCATACTACCACCCCCCCACACACACGCAGCCCTCACCTATGGGCTTGGGCACAGCAAGGGCCTGGGTGCAGTCGAAGGGCAGGCTGGTGAGGGACCAGATGACAGGGTGGACCTTCTGCGTGATGTTCAGTGAAATGGCCACGATAGAACACGTGTCCTGCCGCACAGCCACCCGCCTGGGGCCACAGCAGGTGGGTCAGTCAGGGGGCCAATCACAGTGCTCCAAGGGCTGGGTGGCAGGGTCCTGACCCCACTAGGACCCGCCTCAGCATCTCCCTTCCCTGAGCAGGCCCCGCCCCAGGTTGAGGCAGCTGCAGCCCACAGCAGAGGCCCCTCACCCAGGCCAGGTCTGGTTGGGCTCGAACAGGATGAGCAGGGTGGGCTCGTAGTAGCCGTGCAGGAACTGCAGGTCAACAATGTTGAGAAGCTTCTCGTCCAGGGCCCGCACGTCGATGATGTAGCTGGGCAGGAAACTGGACCTCTGCCTGGTGGGCAAGGGGCTTCAGTGGCCGGAGGGGTGCAGGGAGGAGGGAAGTTGGGCTCAGGCAGCCCCTCCCCTGCCCCAGCACTCACCCCTCACCCATGAGCCCCTCGTGCTCCTCAGCCAGGCTCTCCCTCCGGAAGGGCAGGACCACCAGCCGCGTGCCGTAGATGAGCATGGCCGCACAGCGCCCATCGGGGTCCACCCGCACCCGCGGCGTGTGCACATTCTGCACAAACCCGTCCTGGGGGCAGAGGGGCATCAGGCCAGCCACAGGGCAGGAGACCCCAGGTATGTGACCGGCTGGGGCTAGAGGGCGGGGGACAGTGGTGGGGAGGGGTGGCCCTACCCGCAGCTCAGGCTCCTCAAAGTAGTGCAGAGACAGGGTCTTCAGGTCATGGGTGCCTGGGTCATACTCCACCACGGACAGCTGGGATGGCGGGGTGTCAGAACAGCCTGCTCACCACAGCCCTGCCCAGCACCACCCCCTACAACCCACCACCGTGCCCCTGACCCCCCAGCAGGCCTCCCCCACCTGCTCCCCCCTCCAAGCCCACCACCCACCTTGGCATCCTTGAAGCTCAAGAGCAGGGCATCCCGCTTGGCGCCCGCCAGCTGCACGCTGGCCATGGACATGACGTTGCCAAAGAAGGAGAAGGAAGCCACGAGCTCCAACTTTTCTCGGTGCTCCCGGTGGGCCTTCCCCTCTGGGGGAGAGGCCAGTGGGTACGGGTCTGGGCCCCGCACCCCAGCCACCCACACCCCCAGGTGTGGGGCAGCCACCCCTGAGCTCACCTGCACTCCTGTCATTCTTGGTTGGCGCCTGGAGGGAGGAAGAGGGAGGGCAGTAAAGGGCCACACTGCTGCCACCAGCAGCCCCACTTCCCAGAGGGACGACGGGAAAAGACGGCCCAGGG